>NC_135508.1:5470000-5552500 GCF_051989575.1 Stigmatopora nigra | reverse complement strand
ATTAGGGGTCCTTTGCAAACAAACAGAGAGTCCAATTTTATTTTGCCTTTTCAATTCCACTTTAAAATACCAAACAATTCATAATGTCTTCATGAAAAATTGATTTCTTTTTTTTTCCAGGGACAAGACCTTAGCAAACAGAGCAAAGAGCTGATCCTGAAACTTGTGTCCAGTTTGCTAGAAGGAGCATTGGACACCAACATGATCCCAGAAGAGACGTCACCTGATGAATTGGAAGAGCCACTAGAGGCACGCCTGGAGGAAAGGGCCGTCTACAATAGGCTATCGCTTCCTCAGCGTGACCGCAAAGCTCCCTGTAAAAACTTCTTCTGGAAAACATTTACCTCATGCTAACAGAAGAAAGAAAAAAAATCATAATAATTATCAAGCTTACTCCCTGCCAGCTCCTCATGAACTGTAGTGGAACTCAGCTGTCAATCATACCACAAGTGATGGACTTAATGGGACTCACCTTGACACTTTTCAACATATACTATATTTATGTGTCTATTTATTTGTACATACTATGTATTTATGTACTAAGTGACATCATTTTTTTTCAGGGTGAAGAATATGTTATGGTTGGATATTTTGACATAAATACATAAATAAATACATCATTCTTTCCAAGTGGAAAAGATGAGGTTTGCATGGCAAAATTCATGCTTAATGTTTTATTAATGCTAATAATTTTGACCTATTTGGACAATATATAATCTTAAAGTGTTGTGAGGATAAATAAGTAAATGCAAAATTATTTTAGGCAAAATGTGTGAACAGCTTTAGTAAAAAGAGACTAATGTTAATGTACTACTCTTCTCTATTTATAGCTTTGGTGCTGCTTGCTTTAGGTTGAAATCTGTTCCAAACAATAATCTATTTCATAATTTATTACAATTTTATTATTGACTAGTAACTCCTTAAAAATATGGATATAGTAAAGTGAATGGTTTAACAAATTTGAAGGTTTCAGAGATGCAAAGGTGAAAAGTCTGTACAGAACCACCAGTTTTTGTTCCATTAAAATTGTCCATTTTGTTTGACTGTTATCGCAAATGCAAAAATTATTTACAGAAAGTAAAAAAATGGTCTCAAACAAACAACAATGCTGTGGTGGATGTTTATTCTCAATGAAACAGTGAAGTACATATACAAAAATGTATAAAAATAAACATGAACCATTGTCTTAAATTCGTGAAAATATATATATTGAACAGTATACGTATTTTTTAATATGCCTAAGGCAGGGGTGGGTAAACTTTTCGCCCCGGGGGCCACATTGACTTTAAAAATTCAGCACAAGATACGATACATATAAAAAAGTGCATCCGTTAACAGTACATATGAAACATAAACAGAAAAAAAGGACTAAAGTATTAACATACACATCACTCATCATTAAAGTAAAAAGTATAAAGTACAAAGTCCAGTAAAGGACTGTATTAAGAAATATTAAAATGCAATTTAAAGAAAGATGGAGGGGCTGTAAAACACCAAAAAAACAAATAAGAGTGGACAGAGCTACTGCCACTGGTTTCCGCGTGACGGCGCCATCTTGGGGGAAAAATAAACATTATTTGGACGCCGGCGGGCCGGATTAAAAGGCCTAGCGGGGCTGGATCTGGCCCGCGGGCCGTAGTTTGCCCAAGTTTGGCTTAAAGCAAGGGTTATGTTGTTTTTTTGTATTTTTAGGTTTTCATTATTATTATTTTTTTTTTAACCAGACTATGAGATTCATTTCTCAATTCCAACAAGAGTGGAACGGGATGAATAAGAGATAACGACTTAGAAATACTTTTGTTTCACAGGTGCAAAGGTGAAATTTACATTGTTCAGAGCACTGAGTAAATAATGTAGTGTGAGTTTACGAGTAAAATGCTTTAAAGATACATCTTACAAAATATATGAAGAATAACTTTGACTGCCCAAAGCAATGTAATTAAATCATTTTGCCGTATGATTGTAACACATCATATACAAGTGAAATAATCATTAAAATGTGCCAATCGGGATCTTGAATGAAAGTCACCAAACTAGAAGTTCCATCAGACATTGACCGAACATATTATATCCTGAAAAATGTTGCCCTGCATACATTAAAATAATAAAAATAAAACAAAACCACCATATACTTTTTTCTGAGATTATACCAAAGGCGGTCAAGCTGTTTTTTTTTCAACCGATCCAGAACAGACACTTTGACCAATGAGATTTCTGCATAAAAACAAGAAGCACCTGACTGCAATCCACTGATTGCACTCATTGAACACCAGATTGGTGAAAAGATGTCCTCTTTAAGGATTGGAATGAAAACTTGCACTTACTGTGACCCTTTTTTGGAATAGTTTGCCCACCCCTGGCTTATACTGCTCAGTCTTGCCTCCTACAACACAACCTGAATACAGACAGACAACCATTTTAAAGGTAAATTTAGAAACTTCAACTTTAATTACAGTACATGAAATGCCTGAAGTGTTTTTATTCCTGTGGTATGTATCTTTTTCTGATTCTGTTGGGGATTGTCAATGGGAGAGCAACTTTATAACACAAATTGAAAACTAAATACAGGGTGCTAGAGAAGGCCCATTAGGCGTTTTAATTCGGCCCGCCGACGTTGTTCAGATAGTTTCCCCCGCCCCTAAGATGGCGCCGTCACGCGGAAGCCATTAGCAGTAGCTTTGTCCACTCTTATTTGTTTTTCGTGTTTTACAGCCCCTCTATCTTTTTAAAAATAATATTTAAATATTTGGTAATACATTCCTTTTTTACTTTACTTTGTAATTTATACTGTTTACTTTAATGATGAGTGATGAGTATGTTTATACTTCAGTCCTTTTTTTCTGTTTGTTTCATATGTACTGTTAACGGATGCACTTTTTTATATGTATCGTATCCTGTGCTGACCCGCCCCATCTGTCAAATTTTTAAAGTCAATTTGGCCCCCTGGGACCAAAAGTTTGCCCACCCCTGTGCTAAAGTGTATTAACACTTCAACCACTGGTCCCGAAATGTTTGACAGTTCTTCGTTTTCAAGTTGTGCAACTATCACAATTCATCCTAATATATATCCCTTGCAATGCAATGTTTGAAAAGCAAAACATCTTGGCAAAGGGCAATAATAATACGAAAAATACACGATGGTTTGAAGAGCTGGTCACTTTAGGGTTTATTCCCCATTAATGCCCAAATGTGGTTGCACAGGACCAACATCAAAGCAGATGCCTGCAAGCCAAAATGTTTATTTCCTTTCCTTTTGATCTGAAAAAAGAAGAAAGGGTATTGAGATTTTTGAGAAATGTCATTCAAGCGTACTGTTATTGTGTGTGTATTTGTGATGGTGGAGGGAATTATTAGTATGGCGTTTGAGTTTGTTGCTTATTATAACACGAGGAATAAAGGCATTTAAATGTACTCAATGTCATTAATCACTAAGCCACTTGGTTTAGTTACAATTTAAGTGACTTGTGTGTGTATACGACCAAGTCATTTTGCAGTACAATTTTCTGAATGTTAATTTGAAAGGAGTCATTCATTACCTGTTCAATGTATGTATTTTTTTGAATCTTTTTTACAACAGGGCAGTCATGAGTGTCTTTTGATAACTGATCCATCAAGCATGCATTATTTCAGAGTCGTATACCATAGTCAAGAATATCATTCTACACCGTTTAATACACATGCTGAAGTAGGTCAATCTGAAGTGTTTTGCCTTGACTGTCGTGTAATAGTTTGCGCTTTTTTTGAAAAGGAATGGAGAGCTTGTTTTTCCACCAGCACAGGCATATGACGGTTAATGGCTTTTATAATTCCGCAAAGCTTGTTGAAGAGAGGTTGTCATTATAGGGTCTATTGTTCCGTTCACTCCCGAAGAAAGCTCAGATGCCCTATGAGCTCCTTCCACATGAAAGGCTGGACATGTATAATGACCATGTTCAAATTTGGATTCTACTATTCAAGTCTGCAACCTCAAAATACAGGTTGTGAAGATTGTTATTAATAATGACATTTAAAAAGTGCAATGCATTTGTTGCTAAAGTCTGCTTTAGGGAATTACTTATTTTGATGCCATTTTTCTGGTGCATACACTTTTACTTGATATTGCTTTCCAAAAGGATTTAAGGTAATATTAGTACCTATTTTCGCGACTATAAGGCGCAGTTAAAAGTCTTAACTTTTCTCCAAAATAGACAGTGCGCCTTATAATGCAGTGCGCCTTATATATCAAAAAACAGAAAACTCAAAACGAAAAACCACCACTCTCGGATGAAAAAAAACAAAACACAAACGCCCGAACTGAAACAATACTGTTAAATATGCGGATGCCATCTTAGTTTACAAAATCTTCCATCAAATAGCTCCTTCCTCACTGCAAGATTTTATACAAAAAAAATCCAAAACATCAACAATGGCTGGCTCTAGAGGTGACTGTGTAATGAGTGCTTCATACCTGGAAGTCAATAGCAATTACCGTATTTTCACAACTATAAGGCACATTTAAAAGTCTTAAATTTTCTCCAAAATAGACAGACAGTGCGCCTTATAACACAGTGCGCCTTATAACACAGTGCGCCTTATAACACAGTGCGCCTTATAACACAGTGCGCCTTATAATACAATGCGCCTTATAATACAGTGCGCCTTATAATACAGTGTGCCTTATAGTACAGTGCGCCTTATAATACAGTGCGCCTTATAATGCGGTGCGCCTTATAGTCGGGAAAATACGGCACTTCTTTTTTGGTGCAATATTCTAACATGCTAATGTTTGTGCAAAAAAAGATACAAAAAAATAATTAATTGCGAACCGGGCGAGAAGGAAGACTTTATGCCTATATTTTGGTCTTTTGGTTAATTTTAAAGATTTGATTTTGTCCAACATCTTCGATGAGGTGTTAAACATTTTTTTAATGTTTGTGTCGTGTCACCTTTTTTGGTTGACTTGTCTTTTAAAGCTTTTAATACTGTTTTTCATTACAAATTTCTAGTTTAGACCATGATAATACCATTATTTTACCTTTTTATACATCATATAAGCAAACCATGTTTTACACTAAGCCTCACTGTCATAAATAGAAGCGATACTTGACCAAGGTATCAAATTATAGCACGGAATGATGCCCTATAGTCTTCTTTTGAAGAACTTCTAAGTCCTAACAAATGTGTACAATAATACAGCTGTCTAATCATACTTTTCTGTGAATACTTACCAGAACAAACCATGTTTAGTGCAGCCTTTTCTCCTATAATAGATTTGTTACCACAGTAGCAGATAGATGAGTGTCCAACAATGGCTTTCTTAAGACTGTTTTCACAAGGGGACAATTGCGCTCTTATGGTATGGCAATACACCTGATTGCAGTTGCTGTAACAAGACAAAGTCAGTCCTATTATGTCAATTGGCCGAGCTGTAACATAGACACATATGGGAGAATGTACAAACATGTACACACTTATCAAACATAAGGGTGGCCGCTGGGATCCTAAATGTCAGTGGCGTGTAGGCGACAGTGATGGCTGATGGGAATTAATGGCATGGGAGCTTCTCACTGCAGTCAACACCATTTTTCAGATTGGAAATCCATGTTTCATGTTAATGTCATTTTTCTCCCGCCTAACAGACCAGAAAATGTCTCATCAATTATATACTCGAAATAAAGCATCAGCTATATCCCCATCGGAGTTATTGAGTCATGGTCTGTTAGCGTTGTGAGTATATTATTATTTAGCATTTATGGCAGCTTTATAAGTTACTGGTCTTTCAGAAATTTTTACAGTACTTGTCGTATGTAGATTTTGGAATTTTTAAATCTTACATTGTGTCAAATTACATGCAATTTGAGGCAGAATGTTGACAAAGAGACATAATGTAAGTATTAGCAAAAAAACTGTAAACTAATTTTCATCATTGGTTTTGGTTTGGAACCTGAGTTTGGATTTGAATTAACGGGGAAATGACTGTACTTGTTATGTGTGGCAAAAGGTATCCGTGGCAGATCAAATTGAAAGTGTAATGGGATGAATCCCTACATTTATAAAATGTACTTATAAGCTATGACTAAATATAACCAGGCTGTGGTTCTTCAGTTGAACTGTGGTCAAGAAGAAGTAAATTCATTGTGTAAGCAGAGACCGATAGAGATGGACTGTCGTTTTCTAGCTTTGGAGGACATCTTAGGGCACTGGTGTCAAAGTGGCGGCCCAGGGGCCAAATCTGGCCCGCTGTATCATTTTGTGTGGCCCGAAAAAGTAAATCATGAGTGGTGACTTTCTGTTTTAGGATCAAATTCAAATGAAGAGTATAGATGTACATTAAATTTCCTGATTATTGGTATTTTTTATATTTTTTTTTGTGTTTTTAGTTCAAGAATAATTTTGTAAAATCTAAAAATATGTTAAAAAAAAAGCTAAAATAAACATTGTTTTAGATCTATACAAAATGCAATCGGGATTTTAATCCAGTTCTTTTAATCCATTTAAAAAAAAATCTAAATATTTTATCTAAAATGGTGCGGCCCACATGAAACTAAGTTGACGTTAAAGCGGCCCGTGAACCAACCCGAGTCTGACACCCTTTGTCTAAAGAACTGGCCAAGAGCTGTCTTTGTCTTGAATGAACAACAATTTCAAATCGTCCCATTCTTTGGTTACCATCTACCAATTCAATCATCAATCCAGTTGTATCTCTAGAATAGTACATATGTAAATAAACATCTCTTTTAGGGCACGTTATTTCACTCTTGTATCAATTCTATTGCACTTCAGAATACTGAGAACAACCAAACAATTTACCACATTGGAGTTTAAATTGCCCTTTTCGGTAAGTTTAAATTTCTTCAGTCTTCAGCTCAGTTAGAACACCTTCACTTAAGTCAATAATTATAGTACATAGTTAACAGCAGGTGGGTGGTTGAGGGGATTGTAATTGCAGCCTGTGAAAAGAGAGTAAGGGGGAAGGAAGTTGGCAGTTGAAAACACAATGAAGAGCAAAGACTACCATAAAGAAACTCATGAATCCATGAGAATAATTTCAAGAATTTCAAAACATCAAAAATCTGATGCTAGCAGAAGGAAATGAACAACATGAATAATGAAGCAGAAAGCATTGAAAATCTGATTCTATTTCATTCCAATGCTTCTTTGTTCACTTCACAGAGGTAAACAGTTTCGATTCTTTCATCTTTTTAAGTGGTTTCTTAGAACCAACTGACTTGCTTGAAGGAAACACATTGTTAAAATCATCGTAGCGCAAGCACAACACATTTGACATCCTCTTTGTGTTCCTGTAAGTTTGGACTTAATGCTTTTCAGCATGTGACCTGTTTCAATTATTAATGCAACATGCACCAGCACATGCAGCTCCAAAAGGTCCCGTAAAATGACTTCAGTTGTGACGCATATGTTAAATATCTAGCTGTAGTGCTTATTGAACTTATTAAACCAACTGCATTTAAATAGTACCCAGCATTCTAAAGTGCTTTAATGGAAGCTTGGGAATTCATCCATTTTGATTAGATGTTTAATGTCAACACAAAATCCATTGTGAATTTTGTTTTCATGAAAATCCTCATGCCCTCATGAATATAATTATGAGAGCTGGTTTCAACGGTACTTGGATATTAAACAGTACTTGGACATTAAACAGTACTTGGATATTAAACAGTACTTGGATATTTAACAGTACTTGGATATTTAACAGTACTTGGATATTTAACAGTACTTGGATATTTAACAGTACTTGGATATTAAACAGTACTTGTATATTAAACAGTACTTGGATATTAAACAGTACTTGGATATTAAACAGTACTTGGGTATTAAACAGTACTTGGATATTAAACAGTACTTGGATATTAAACAGTACTTGGATATTAAACAGTACTTGGACATTAAACAGTACTTGGACATTAAACAGTACTTGGACATTAAACAGTACTTGGACATTAAACAGTACTTGGATATTAAACAGAACTTGGACATTAAACAGTACTTGGATATTTAACAGTACTTGGATATTTAACAGTACTTGGATATTAAACAGTACTTGGATATTAAACAGTGCTTGGATTTTAAACAGTACTTGGATTTTAAACAGGACGTGGATTTTAAACAGGACTTAGATATTAAACTCTCTCTCTTAGATGTTAAACTCTCTCTCTTAGATATTAAACTCTCTTAGATATTAAACTCTCTCTCTTGAATATAATTTTGAGAGCTGGTTTCAACTGTAAACTCTGTCACCATTTGACGGCGACCAAACAAGCGTCTGGTCACGCAAGCCACACCACCATCCAAGCTCCACACTTGGGTAACACAGTCTTATTCTATACTATAAACTTGCCCAAGAACACACACTGTCATAACATACAACACATTCATTCAATGGGACAGAACGTTTTTAAGGAAGTATGTGTCCTTGCAATATTTATAAAGAAACGACTCAAGTCACCTCAAAATTCTAGATCCCAGCAAGTGCTCACAATCATACTCAGCACAGGGCACATCACGGCGATGGAGAACAAGTGTAAACACTCAAATGAATCCTGTCTGTCAGAAAGTGAAACACAACGATCATATCATGCAAATCTGGTCTGCATCTCAAAAGCAAGTGTAATGTGACTCGGAGCTACTTACATATGTAGATTGACACTCACACAGCCTGGATACATGAAAGAAAAGTTCTTTTTAAAGAAACTTTTGAAATATGAATGAAGATTCTGGGATTTAAATCAGGTATTAAACACAGATGGTTTGAGAAAATGGCAAATGAGGGCTACCGAGACAAATTCACCTGCCATACAGTTTTACACACAACATCCAAAGAGCTGGAACTATTAGTACTTTTAATTTTTCTTTTTGCCACAATATATTTTTCTTATTGTAGAGTAAAGATTTAGCAGTAATGTACTGCTAAATCTTTACTCTACAATAAGAAAAATATATTTCGTGATTTAATATTCACTAAAAACTGCAAAAGGAAGTTGAAAGCAACATGTTGATTTTCCAAGCACTTAATCTTCACAATCATGTCAATAAATCATTCAAGCATAAATATATAAAGCACTAGTTATCAGTCCTAGAAGACATTGTGGCATTTAAGTGTCAAACCCTCGGGTGACATTCAGCCACTTGTTAAAGGTCTAGTTTTGAAATATTGCTTGAAGCTATTGTTTGATGCAGCTGGACGTTAAGATAGACACGGTTTGATTTTCACCTTTGTTGGATAATATTCTGTAATACTATTTTTTATATATATAGATGTGTGCATTTAATCATTTTTTGTATAAGAGCTTCTTCAATTTGTTTGGGGCGAGCTCGGGATCGTAACATGTCACCGAGTCCTTGTTCCAAAGACTGTTTACTAAAATGCAGACCTGGAAGGACGCTTATGAAATTGCTGATGTAGCTTGATCGCTATCCAACAAGCTCCATGATTACTCGCATATTGTCGTAAATCGTGACGCTCTTTTTGCTTAATTATGGAATTGTTTTGCCGAATAAAGGCTTGTTTGTTGAATTTCCAACGGAGTTGTTTTTCAGTTCCGACCTTAATTGGTATTATTGAATACTTGATCTGTGATGATTTATAACAGCTGTTGTTTTTGCTTACGCAATTGGATTAATCAATAACCTTGTAATTGTTTTGATTTGTGACTTTAAATCAGTGGTCTCAAACTGGTTCCACATAAGGCCGGCAGATGGTCCTGGTTTTTGTTCCAACCGATCCAATGCCGACATTTTAACCAATCCGGTGTCTTTAAAATAAGTAGCACCTGACTCTAATTAACTGATTTCCCTTTGCAAAAGGTATCCTTGTTGAGTTGGAATGAAAACCTGCACCCACTGCGGCCCTTTGAGGACCGGTTTAAGACCACTGCCTTAAATGGACAGGAGATATTACCGCACGGTAGAATTTCCTTTCGTGACGAGGACAATGTCCGAATGTATTCTCCCTTGCAAGAAGATCATCCGAGATTCCAAACTAATTAAATATACATATATAATTAATCAGATGTTCCCCTGTATTGACTTCTAATTATATTGAAGTATAATTATTGATGAACCTAAGACTTTTGTGAACGTAAAGCAAGTGTAAAGTGAATCAACCTTTTTATTTTCCTTCTCTGTGCTGCATCCAAAATTCCTAAAAGTACTATTTCTACTATATTTCTCCCTTCTGAAAGCCCTGCCTTTTAAGATTTGCAATAAACCGAACTTTGATGTAAAGGTTTCTGTATGAAAGCATGGTTAATGAGCATATCACGATAAAACAAGTGTGAAAGAGCTTAACACATCTTACAGAACGCTATGATGTCACAAATGTGCTAATTTTCACATGATGTCACCCATCAGCATTTTGCAACTCTACGGGGTTGAAATAAAAAATGCAATTAACGGGAAAAAAGTGATTTAATCACTTTGACTGAAATGTATAAGCATACAACCAGTCCTTAATGATTGACAAAAAAAGCTTCAAAATGTGTCGGTATTTTCCCTAGCAGAGGAAATGAATATAAAACAGCAAACCTGAATGACTAATGTCATATTAACGTAAAAATGAAAAGGCATTTAAACGTTATTTTTTTTTACTATAGTAGATATTTAACCAGGAGGTATTTGTTTAGATCCGGAGGTTGACATCCTGATGCATGAAAGATAGAGTGGCAGATGGTTAGCATTCATAAAAGAACAAAAAAAACAACAACATGTGCAATTAAACGTACCTAAAATTGCAGCTAATTTTTCTCGACTCACAATCTGTACAAAACGTACGATCAAGAGCGGTCATTTGCAAATGGGAGATGACAATGATGTTTATATAGATAATTACAGTCATTCATTGCTGGCTGGAAAAACGTTTGCTTTGGTATTTAATGCTTGGAAATACAATTCAAACCTTGTTCCACTTAAGTGGCTTTCATATCAATCAAATACTGACATGTGCATTTGATCAACGCAAACAGAACTTCATATTTCCAATTGAAGTAGTATTAATAAGTCCTACCTTTTTAACCATCGTACAGATTGGGAAAAAGACAACTGGTCCTCACAAATCGCCTTGAGACTCGCGCTAATGTACTAACTGTATACTGTGATTATGTTTAAACAAAAGGTGATCTTTTGCTGAAGGAAATGGGAGGGATTATACCCTTATCATTGTTCTGGGG
Organism: Stigmatopora nigra; assembly: GCF_051989575.1. NCBI lineage: Eukaryota > Metazoa > Chordata > Actinopteri > Syngnathiformes > Syngnathidae > Stigmatopora > Stigmatopora nigra. The sequence goes on along the minus strand of NC_135508.1, from coordinate 5,541,335 downwards.
CTTTTATTAAACTGTCTAACTGCTAGCTAGACTCAGAAATAATTAGCTGAGCCTTGTCTCATTAATATACGTGGCTCACCAGTCCATTTTTTAGGGGTTTTTATAAAGAACCAGTTGTTCAAACACTCAAAAGAACAAACAAAACAACCAACATAAAACAATGAGCCACTCTCAGCTCTGTGGTCAAGGGTTTGATCTCAGGTAAGTCCTCATTGTGAGGAATTTGCATATTCTCCCCGGGCTTGCGTGGGTTTTCTCTGGGTACTCCGGTTTCCCCCAAAGCATGCTTAATAGGCTAGTTGAACACTGCCCTTTTATTTATTTATTTGTCTATTTTTAAGATATCTTCTTGGTCATTTCGAGGTTAAAGATACCCTATTCAACAGTTTTATGAGTTCACAATGTGATTTAAGTGTTTTGTTCGTGGGTGGAGGACCCCAAAGCAGGCAAATGCACAATCTGGAGCGAGAAGGTACTCACAGTAAACTTAAGACTATCCAGTGGTGTGTTCATGCTCTGGTCGTGTCTTTAAATACTTCCTGAGGCTGACATTAAGACATTTGGGGGAAAATGTACGTCGGGATCGCATTTACACAAACATTTGAGTACTGAACAATGAAATTCAAGCCTCACGTCCTTCTAAAAATGTGTTTTTATCAAGTTAGTATAATGAGATGTCAACCCTTCCTCAACTTGTAAAGCTATGACAAAGCAACAAGAATAGAGCTTTCAACATTATATTGACGTCTAGCTCCTTTGACATCTGTGACCAAGGGAGGGGACAATGATGACTGTGATCATGTGCCTGTCGTACATTGTTTACCTAACTGTCAGCAGGGAAGGACACATAAGTTCAACTACCCGGAGATCACTGAGCAGAACTCAAGTCAGTAAAAAAAAAACATATCTGAAGATTGCTGCCAACATGACCAGGTGGGTGTCTTGTTATTGTTCATTTGTTGTTGTTGTTTATCATTATTATGACACAAATATTCCTAAAAGCAGTTACACTCATATGTATTTGTGATAGTGGTGGCTGTGTATTTGTCCTACTCTCCGTCTTCCATGTGTCGCTGAGTGTTGAATTGACAGGCTTATACGGCAATTTAACTTCCCCCAACTTCCCGGAGCCGTACCCTGATAACACACTCATAGTGTGGAACATCACAGTCCCACTAGGCCACAGGGTTAAACTTTACTTCACCCACTTCAGCATGGAAGCGTCCAACCTGTGTGAATATGATTACATTCAGGTATGGCCTTCTCATTTGATTTGATTGTTGGCCGCAAAATGCCATGACCCTGTCTAAACAGGTTTTGGCAGAAGGCAACTATAGCAAGCGTTTCTGTGGAGAAGAAGAAAAGAACGATGAAAGCACCCCCAGGAACATTGTCATCCTGTCAACTGACAACCACATGTCAGTGGTTTTTAGGAGTGACTATTCTAATGAGGAGCGATTCACCGGCTTCCAAGCATTTTACACTTCAGAAGGTGACACGGAATTTTGACACTTTTTTTTTTTTGCCAGAAGGCAATATATTTCATAAATTTGGTTGTATTCAGTTACACTGGTTAAGTAATGGATTTAGTAATGAGTTTAGATGTGATGAAATTAGAGGAAAATACAAAAAACATTTTTTGATAAACCAACATGCCGTATTTTCGAGACTATAAGGCGCAACGCATTTAAAGGCGCACCACAATGAATGACACATTTTAATTTTTTTTCCATATATAAAGCACACTGGATTATAAGGGGCCATCTCTTTTTTTGAGAAAATTTAAGACTTTTAAGTGCGCCTTATAGCCGTGAAAATACGGTAATGTAGATTTAACAGGTTAGTTTATAACATTGACATTTCTGAAGTGTTCTTACCCCATGAGTGGTTTAGAATCGACCATTCCTAGAGAGTTAAGACGAAACATGGTTCTATGTTTCTATGTTTTCATAGATTGGTAAGAAATAGTGCATGATTTTTAGAAACAATATGTCATGTCTTTCTTGGCTCAGTGACCCTTTTTACATCGTTACATGATTTCTCAAGAGAGTTATTTTCTTGCAATCTCGTACTATGGAGATGGCAACCTTACCCCGATACAGATATTCACTTCCCTCCCCCGTTTTGATCAGCTTAGCATACCTTAGTTATTTATATACATACATTACGATTGCATTATTCAATCAGCAACAACCTAAGCCTGCATGTTTACCTTATTTTACTAGGCTCCCAACCTCTAATTTATAATACTCTTGTAAAAACATATGATACATATGTATGTGTACTATATAGACTAGGACAATCAGATGGCATGATGGTTACACTCTGATTCAACTCTTCTCTGCAGACATAAATGAGTGTCAGGACATTGTACACAAGGGGGAAACCTGCGATCAATTTTGCCACAATTACATCGGTGGGTATTACTGCTCATGTAGGCCAGGATATGTTCTCCATCTCGACAGAAGATCGTGTACAGGTAAGCAAGAATTCTGAATTTTCTGTGGAAAATGTATTGTAAACTGACAAAACAGAACAAAAAGAGAGTTTAATAACTTTAATTCCTTGATTCAGTAGTCATTGAGAATTTAAGTCAATGTACTCGTTCCAAATCGGTCAAAAAGTTTAAAAAAATAAGTGTTCACTTCCCAAAAGTGATTGGTACTCTTTAACTGCAGTATATGCAATGGCGCCTTTAACTGACTTGCCACTGGTTTATTTAGGGCTAGGGTTAGGAGTAAGGGTAAGGGTAAGGGTAAGGGTAAGGGTAAGGGTAAGGGTAAGGGTAAGGGTAAGGGTAAGGGTTAGGGGTAAGGGTAAGGGTAAGGGTAAGGGTAAGGGTAAGGGTTAGGGTTAGGGTTAGGGTTAGGGTTAGGGTTAGGGTTAGGGTTAGGGTTAGGGTTAGGGTTAGGGTTTGGGTTAGGGTTTGGGTTAGGGTCATTGCCAAAGACAAGGCTGGTTCCTGGTTATTCTGCAGGGAAAAGCAAATTCAAATCGGTATAAAAACTGTATACTTGTATGAAAAAGTAATACATATATGTGTATTGTTGACATGAAGTAATGAATCAAAATTACTGATTTGACATGCCTTGACTGACCATTAGAAGGGGAGACAAAATAAATCATACAATAAAATAGGCAAAAGAAAGATTATCTGCCAATAGATTTTACTGTTATATGACTCATAGCCTCTTTTCCATGATTATTCACCTTGTCTGGTACTACATCTGAACACTTGCTGCGTCATGACTGCAGCCTTAATGAATTCCATTAATTATGGAACCAAAAAGGATTTCCAGTGAATTATCATTTCATAAAAGGCTGTAGTATTTCTTTTTTTTCAAAGTGACTTAATTCTCTAAATCTCTACAATTTAGGGGGGAAAAATATTTCTAAAATATGTATATGTATGTGCTTTTGTGGATGAGAGTTATTTAGGTAAAAATGTGAAAAGGGGAGCAAAGCACTGTGTCACAATTGCCAGCTGCTGTTTATGAATGCAGGCTTTTAATTTTGTGTTGTACACATAACAAATTTGCAATCTGGAATTAATCGTTAGTGGGGCCAAATGGATTTATATTACACAAGTGTGCCTCGTGTGGAAAATGTTTCTGTTCTGGCAGCCTTACAGAGAGTGCTTGTCACTTTTCTAAACCGCAACTCTCATAGCTTGAGTTGTTGTTTTGCTCTCTGAGATGGTGAAAGTACTAATACATGGTACTTCAAAATAGGTTTTGATGTGTTTAAAAAAAATAAAAAATAAAAAACCAGAAGAACGGAAAAAAAATCTGTAGTATCCCCATCGTCTTACTTACCGTATTTTCACGACTATAAGGCGCAACACATTATAAGGCGCACCCTCAATGAATGACATTTTTTTCCATATATAAGGCGCACTGTATTATAAGGTGCACTGTCTATTTGGGAGAAAATGTAAGACTTTTAAGTGTGCCTTATAGTCGTGAAAATATGGTAATTGCTATTGACTTCCAGGTTTGAAGCACTCGCTACAAAGTCATCTCTAGAGCCAGCCATTGTTGATCTTGCAGTGGGGGAGGAGCTATATGATGGAAGATTTTGTAAACTAAGATGGCATCTGCATATTTAACAGTATTGTTTCAGTTCAGGCGTTTGTGTTTTTTTAATATTCGACATTGGTGGTTTTTTGTTTTTGGTTCTCTGTTTTTGCCATATATAAGGCCCACTGTCTATTTTGGAGAAAATATAAGACTTTTAAGTGCGCCTTATAGATGTGAAAATACGGTACTAGTTTTGGTAGTTGTGAACTGATAAGTAAAAAATACCAAAAAAAATGGGAAAACATTTCTGAAATGTACATATAGCATAGCACCATATTTTTTTGCATGAAAAGCACGTGCACAGTGAGTGCGTAGGTGCAGCAGTGTTGTCATATTAGGTAAGCTGTATTCATGGTGTGATTGTTCGACAGACTTAAGGATAGGGCAACCTTGAAGTGCAGTGCATTGTTGGCTCCTGATTGCCATACTTGAGCGCTGATGGCACAATACATTCCCTGGGTTTAAATAAGTCATGTATTCCTCTTGCGACCCTGCGACGCATTAGGTTGGGGAGACTGTGGTTCTTGTGGCAATTGCGCACTATTCTCGTCTTCTCTGCGCAGCAGCAATCATATGGCGCACAGTAAATAAAATCCAAACTTTTTTTTACTACCCTTTTCCCGATGATGGCGCTGTTTATGCAGCAGCCAATGGCAGTAGCTCTGTTCACTCTTACGTTTTTCATGTTTTACAGCATGTTTTAAATGAAAAATTATAGGGAACATTGATATGCACCTGCTTATGGCAGGTGTGATACTGGTGTGCCCATGGCGAGCAATGATGATGTCACTCACACTGGTTATCAGTGCGCTCAGGGAGGTTGTCTTACTGCCCAGACCAATGAAAAATTAGAGGGAACATTGATTGGCACCTTAAATCTTCAAGAATATGATTGCAAATTACAAAGCAGAAATACTGCACTGTGCTTCAAATTAATGGAAGAATTGAAAAACTGTCCTGAAGAGTAAAATATATGAATTGGTGTACTTCCTCAACAGTACAATGCCCCAGCCAGGTGTTGACGAACCTGTCAGGCCTTCTGATGAGTCCAGGCTACCCGAGCCCATATCCGCCCATGATTCACTGCAACCACACCATCCGTCTTCCAGAGGGCTACAGAATAATCCTGGTGTTTATAGAGCCTTTTGACATAGAAGGACACCCAGACACACTCTGTCCATACGATCATTTGAAGGTTAGTCACATGACTGGAGAGCAACAGCTCAACAATTTATTTGTCTTCGCCATGCTTAATCTATATACTGTTGAGCAATGTTCCCTCTAAACTGCACGCGTGCGCAATTGCGCACTAATCTCGTCTTCTCCGTGCAGCAGCAATCATATGGCGCGCACTTAATAAAATCCAATTACCGTATTTTCACGACTATAAGGCGCATTTAAAAGTCTTAAATTTTCTCCAAAATAGACAGTGCGCCTTATAATCCAGTGCGCCTTATATATGGAAAAAAAAGAAAACCAAAAACGAAAAACCACCACTGTAGAATATTAAAAAACACAAATGCCTGAACTGAAACAATACTATTAAATATGCAGATGCCATCTTAGTTTACAAAATCTTCCATCATATAGCTCCACCCCCACTGCTAGATTTTATTCAAAAAAATCAAAAACATCAACAATGGCTGGCTCTAGAGGTGACTGTAAAGTAGTGAGTGCTTCATACCTGGAAGTCAATTGCACTTAAAAGTCTTAAATTTTCTCCAAAATAGACCGTGCGCCTTATAATACAGTGCGCCTTATATATGGTAAAAATGTCATTCATTGAGGGTGCGCCTTATAATGCGGTGCGCCTTATAGTCGTGAAAATACGGTATTATTTTTTTTTTTACCCTTTTCCCCATGATGGCGCCGTTTACGCGGCAGCCAGTGGCAGTAGCTCTGTCCACTCTTATGTTTTTGGTGTTTTACAGCATGTTTTACACGAAAAATTAGAGGTAACATTGACATGCACCTGCTTATGGCAGTTGTGATACTGGTGTGATCATAGCGAGCAATGATGACCAACGAAAAATTAGAGGGAACATTGCTGTTGAGCCATACGGCTAACTATACATTTAACATCAGTTTCACAAATCACTGCTTGTAATTTGGAAGATTTCTACAAGCCATCAAGATTACGGACCATTTTGCGGATCCACGGCACCAGACAACATCCAAATTGAAAGTTCTCAAGCACATGTTGCATTCAAGTCGGACTCCCTTGGAAAAAACAAAGGATGGAAGATCAAGTACACAAGTTTAAATGTCACTTCCCTTGTTGTCATTAAGACTTGAAAGTTAAGTATACAAATGACATAGTCAGCAATAATAGTTAGTATTTATGTACCTCGGGTACAAATATATTGTTGCTGGGTACGGTTTCCCTGATTTTGTAGGAATTAAGAGGATATCACTAATTGAAGACACAATAAAATAGTGTTTTATGATATTTTGTGTTTCAACAGGTTATTTTTGTTGAAATTATTGAGTGTGGAGTATCTTCCCCATAACCGTTTTTTGGGGGTAATAAAAAAGATGCATTTAATATGCTGAAAATCACTTTAGTAAAATAAAATGAAAACGGTGCGGGAGCCAAATAACTGTGAAAGCTATGCCGTTAACCTTCATACATTATGCAGTTTTTTTCCTACCTAATTCCAGCTCTAATTCTCTGTCAAAACAGTTATTACAGGGTGCTCCACTACCATGAAATTGCTTGGAAGGTGGCACTTTTTGCACTTGCACATTGGCATTTCATTTGTCTTTGCTCAACAAAGAAACACACTTAAGTGTGTTGAGGTGCCAAAGAAGTGCCCTTGTATTGATGTAGTCATTTCTTTTTATTGCTTCTTCTTTGAATAATGTAGAATTTGGCTGACATTATGACAAATGAGTATAGTAAGTGGTGCTTTATACAAGTTTGGATTACAGGAAATCACAATTCTTGTCTAGTGTTAAAAGGCATTCAGGTTGTGATGAAATATGTTTGGTTTGGTGCTTTTGATCAATTTTGATAACAATGTTCATAATATTTCTCCATAGTTTTCAAGGATTTAACCTCGGGCGATCACTGGCAAGGCTCTGCAGTTATGTGTGTTGATATTTATCTCCTATTGGACTCTATTACGAGATATATCTATCAATGAGAATGAAAGCTGGGGGTAATAGGAGTGAAAATACACTCGGTTCAGGTTTGTGTCTATATTTGACAGTAAACTATTATCCGTAGGCTGGCATTAAAGAATTAGAACATCTTTTTTTTATATATATATAATGTGTTTACTTTGAAAACCTTACATTACTTCATTTTATTCACTTAATTACTATTACTTCAACTGTTGGTGTGTTGAGTTTAATGCCAGATAAAAAATTGGTACGACAACAAACCGGATGTCCTTCTTTAAGCCTATGCTGTAATTTACAGGTGTCAAAGTGGTGGCCCGGGGGCCAAATCCGGCCCGCCGCATCATATTGTGTGGCCCGGTAAAGTAAATCATGAGTGCTGATTTTCTCTTTTAGGATAAAATTAAATGAAGATTATTGATGTATATTATATTTCGTGATTTTTCCCCTTTTTAATCCATAATTGCAATTTTTTCATCCATGTTTTTTGTGTTTTTAGTTAAAAAAATCATTTTGTAAAATCTCAAAATATATAAATATATTTTCAGTTTTCCACTTTAATATGGAACAAAATGATTAAGAGATTTTCCCTTACTGACAAAAAAGCTCAAATAAATACTTTTTTAGATCTATAAAAAATTGAATATTTAGTGCTTTTAATTTAGTTCTTAGAATCTAATTTTTAAAACAATATCTAAATATTATATCTAAAATGATCTGGCTCACATGAAATCGAGTTGACGTTAATGCGGCCTGCGAACTAACCCGAGTCTGACACCCTAGCTGTAATTGATGTCAGATAAAAATGTTATTTTATCCTGAAACAAATTTAAATTTGATAAATATCACAGAATTGATCATGAACCAACATAAAACATTGTAGGTGTAATTCACTATTGTCCACAATTCAAACCTGTACTATGGACTTTTAAACAATAGTATAAAAGCAATAAATGGGCGGCTAACACAAAAACCCAGCTGAATCTAAATAAGTAGCTGTCTCACAGCTAAATGCTGCAAAATATTTTCACCTGAACTATAGATTTAATTATTTTGCAAACTCTGACCTTACCCAGTTTAAAAAGGTGGAAGGAAAATCGAGTCTTGCGTATCATGCACGATTCTAATATACGTCACACATGTTCAAATAATTAAAACCATGCTCGCAGGGACCACTCAGTGTGCACATGGCTCATCCACGTGAAAAATCGAATGCACTATGATGTGTCCACCAGATGATTTAGTCTTACATGACTCACATGGGCCTACATCATGTGTCTGCTAAACAAATAGTACCTCCCCTAAGTTTCTTAACGGTGGGTGGCCTCACGGTGGCTTGACATATCTCAAAGATGGAGTTGTCTATATTCACGATTGTTGGCTTGACATGTGCAGTGAAGCTTACATACATGAAATGAAGAACATCATATGGTGTCGAACTCTTTATTAGGAAAATGATAAATTAGTCTGTGCACTCGACTTAAACGCAAGCAAGGTCGTGCTTTACACAAAATAATTTGCATAGTACAGATCTTAGCACTATTGTTGTACGTACCCACAACTTTGGCAAGATTTCTATCATCAGGTCAGGCATTTGTAGCGATATGTACAGAAATTTCATGTGAAGTTTAATGAGGAATAAGTTGAAAATAAGACTGGATACATGGGGGGGACCAAACCGACCCAAGTTTTTATTTTTAAGTCTGTATATTAGAGATAACGCACAAAATAGTGATTTTAGAGGCACATTAGCCAGGACCAATGTTCCCTCTAAGGTGCGCACTACTCTCGTCTTCTCTGCGCAGCAGCAATCATAAGGCTTGCAGTAAACAAAATCCAAACTTTTTTTTACCCCTTTCCCCATAATGGCGCCGTTTACGCGGCAGCCAGTGGCAGTAGCTCTGTCAACTCTTATGTTTTTCCATGTTTTACAGCATGTTTTACATGAAAAATTAGAGGGAACATTGACATACCCCTGCTTATGGAAGGTGTGATACTGGTGTGCCCATAGCGAGCAATGATGATGTCACTCACACAGCTACTCAGTGCGCTCAGGAAGGTTGTCTTTCTGCCCTGACCAACGAAAAATTAGAGGGAACATTGTCCAAGACAGTGTAGCACACTGTGTTTAAATCTTCGATCAGTCCTTCTAATATGGGATTTGCATATACCCCTGTTGCTTGTGAGAGTTAATTGACTAAACTGTTCAAAGGTACTAAAAGGGTGTCTCTTTGTCAGGTAATCCCTACGAATGGATGGATGTTCATATTTGATATTTCTAAGAACGAATATGAAAATAAACAGGGAATTGATTTATAAACAAATACTTTTATATATTTAAAATGTACTGGCCTCTTTCAGCAAATAGGAGATACAAAACAAACACTAAACTGCATCTAAGACACAGATCTCATTTCCATTATATTTATAATAACAAGCCATCTTTATCCATGTTTCCACACTCAACCGTTTGTAATATCAAAAGTAGCCATTAAATTTCACAGGGTTAAATGAGATGTTTTTTTTCTCTCCATAGGATCTTCTCATCCACCATCTGTAACTTGGTATTATCTATCACACATTTGAGGTAAAACCCAACCTTTTTAAAAAATGTCTATTTCTACTTGAGGCAAAAAGTGGTTTTAAAGTTCTACCCAATACTACAAACATAAATCTTGTTGGCATTTATTCTTAATCCAGCTATAACGATAGTACCAGTACCCCAGTGCGAAATCATTCCGATGGCCCTGAGGCAGTCAGCGTAAACTGTTAAGAGTCTGTGCACAGCTAAGCTAACAGACCTACTTCCTCCTTTGAGATGGCATTTCTGTGCATTCCTCGTGATTCTTCTCATTAGATGACTGGTTGTTATCCCCCTGTTGCGTGTTGCCCCTCATTGACTGTACGACCTGGACTTGCTGAAGACGCCGGTTTAATTCGGACTCGCACTCTTGAAGCAGAGTTGATGTCCTAACTTTGTCCCAGCCTAGAACCTGCTGCATCACATCAACCCCTTTGGCCACCACCATCTGAACAGAAATTTGGCAAATTTTATTGCATTGTAGATAGGTTAGTAAATCTTAATGAATTTACACTAGTATTGAGAGCTGTACTACACTCAAATGTTGCTACAGTGTTCCCTCGCTACTTTGCGGTTCAGCTACCGTGGACTCAGAGCTTTGCAGATTTTTTTGGGGGAAAAAAAATACAAATATTACATTGAAACAACATATTTTACAGGTTTTTTTTGTTATAACATGAATTTCACTCACTCTAATATGGTGTACTGTATACAGGGGGGGGGGGTAAAAATAAATTAAATAAATAAATTAAACAAAAGTTTATTTTTTTTTTATAATTAAATTCAAATTAAGCATTTTTGAAGGGGAATCCCTACTTCCCGGAAATTCACTTATCGCGGATGGTCTCGGTCCCCATTAACCGCAATAACCGAGGGAACACTGTATATAGTACTGTTTTTGTTAACTGTCATTGGATGATATGAACAGTGATGATATATTTTTTTGGGATTGCATAACTGTTAACAATTGGAATCAATGAAAAGAATAAATACATGCATATGTTGGCGGGAAAAAAATCATGATGTTGACAATTCTGCTCAAAATAGGATTTTTTTTTAAATTGGGAGTTTCAAATGGGTTGTTTTGTACACACCTGAATATCCATTTATAATTATACTCTATATAAAAGAGTTGATAGAAAGAAGTTGCTTGCATTTGGTCAAGAAAGGGCAAAACAAAAGTGTGTATCACCTGAAGATCTTCAGTTGAAAGTCTGGTTTCTGGGCTTGTTTTGCCTTTAAGAACCATTAAAGTCCTGGAAATGAATCCAGAAGCTTGATCCACCTCCATTCCATCGGGAACATCCGCACTAACATTCACTGCTCCATAAAGAAAGGAAAATGTTACTCATTGCGGTTCATTAACTTGGTCAGCTTCCCGGGGATCGTGCAAGCCAAATGTGCCAATAGTTCCACCTAGTGGGTACAAGGAGAAGAGTAACGTCTCTCATTGATGGTGAAAGTAATTTTAACGGCATATTTTCCAGACTATAAAGTACCAGGGATAAAATAAAATGCATTAGTACATTTATCTTTATCTATTAACTTTAAGAACACTGTTTCAGCCACCCAACAGTGGTTCTTTCACTGGACTTTGGTGTAGGCAGTGGGAAAAATAAGGATTTGAAATATGGCTGAGTCAGAAAAATACAATTAAAATGACAGTGATGAAGGTACAATGTAATAAGAAAATGCTGTTCTAGGAAATAACCTGGAAAAAATTCAAGAGCAGGGTGAACGGACCAAATCCAGACAGGAAAACCTAATTCAACAATGTACCGTATTTTCACGACTATAAGGCGCACCACATTATAAGGCGCACCCTCAACGAATGACATTTTTCCATATATAAGGCGCACCGCATTATAAGGCGCACCCTCAACAAATGACATTTTTCCATATATAAGGCGCACTGTATTATAAGGCGCACTGTATTATAAGGCACACTGTCTATTTTGGAGAAAATTTAAGACTTTTAAGTGTGTCTGATAGTCGTGAAAGTATGGTACTTTAGACTATGACCGGGGACGGGAACCTTTTTAAAAGAGAGAGCCATAAACTATTCTTATTTTCTAATGTTATTGCCAAAGAGCCATTCTTAGAATTTAAAAGTAAAAATATATGAAAATGTGTTTTTATTTTTATTTTTTGGTCATTTCATCACTTTTTAACCACAAAAAGTCTCTGAAATCTTTTGACAACATAGTTATGCTGTTGCTAATCAATCTGTATAACTGAGATGAATAATGAAAAACTAAATTATGATTAAAGTGATGCTAGAGCTAGTCTCAACGCCACTATGTCGACGTGACACTCCTATTGGTGCGTTGGGGACTCTGCTCTCTCACTAGTGATTTCCATATTTTACCTCACAGGTTAGTGGAGAGCCATATGCACCAATGGAAAGAGCCACATATGGCTCTTGAGCCGTACGTTCCCTACCCCTGCTCATCCCACTTCCCAGTTGTGACTGCTAAAATATATTCCTTTTTAAACGTGCTTTTTTTCAACGTACCTTCATCACTGGTCTGTTCCAAAGTCTGTCCTTCTTCTTTCTCCACTGCTTTAAGGAAGAGCTGCAGCAACTCTTTAGATTGCCTCTCCTCTTCTCGGCGATCCAGAACTCTCTGCAGTGTTTCTTGAAGATTTTCCGTCTTCTTTTCTGGGAAGCCGAGAGCAGTAGCTAGCTCAGGGCAAGGGACGTCCACTAAGCTCTGAAATAACATGTGATGCTGATTCAACACAAAGTACTCATTTAGAGGATAAATAATGGGAGTCAGTGTTTGTATTGGCTTATACAGATACTGCAGGGTGATAGATTTGACTTTCTCTCCCGCTTTCTTTCTAAATCTTGGTGTCAGACTCGGGTTGGTTCACGGCCGCTTTAACGTCAACTTGATTTCATGTGGGTTGGACCATTTTAGATATAATATTTCATTTTTTTTTAAATAAATGGATTAAAAGAACTGGATTAAAATCCCCGAATTTTCATTTTTTTATAGATCTAAAACAATGTTTATTTTAGCTTTTTTTAAATATATTTTTAGATTTTACAAAATTATTTTTGAACTTACAAACATAGAAAAATGGATTAAAAAATTACAATGATTTCTTTAAAAGGGGAAAAATCAGGAAATTTAATATACATATATACTCTTCATTTTAATTTAATCCTAAAATAGAAAGTCAGCACTCATGATTTACTTTCCCGGACCACACAAAATGATGCGGAGGGCCAGATTTGGCCCCCGGGCCGCCACTTTGACACGTGCTCTAAATATATATAGAGTCAACAAACTAGACTAATTCCTCCACACCTGTAAGTCTTCTTCAGACATGAGAATGACACTGGCCAGGTCCTGTTTCAACTGCACGGCCAACTCCAACCACGGATCACCAACAAGAGCCGCATCCACAACGTCACTTTCGAGCATCATGGAATCCCTCGCCATCCATGCTGTGCCACCATCCACTATAACACAAATTATACAATAGAGCACATACCACAGTGAAATTAAAACATGAACCACGCCCCCACATATTGAGAAATACAGTTCAAGCTGAAGGAAAAACCAACTCACCCCTGCGAAGTGGCGACCATGTCTCCTTTTCATGCAGCAGCATAAACTTTGTATTTAAGGGTAAACACAAAAAATAGGCCTCATCTTTGACTATTGTCCCATCGTCTTCCAAGACTACCGTGACTGGGTCTTGCGGTGTGTAACCCAGAAACTCACTTCCTGAAAACAATTGATCACTGTTAGGTTTATCATTATTATAAATCTGCTTGAAATATAATCATTATATATATGTGCATGCAATGATGAACACTTTGCCTTATATTGGATATTAAACATTACATATATGAACGCTTTGCTTATTAGGAATGTTAGGTTCAACATTATTATCAATGTGACATTAATACAAAGCATTTTAATACATCTCTTGCAAAATAAATTAGTTCGACAGACATTGCAATAGTTTTGAGAACTGAGACAAATTGTTATGAGACTCCAAATAATGTTTAGACTACTGTTATGCATGTTGTTTAAATCTTATGAATATTTTAGCAAAAATTACACCGGGGTCTTCAGTGTCATCTGACCTGAGGCGCGTGTGGATCGATTCTCTTCTTGCAGGAATAAAAGGACATGATCTCAGATGCCTGTTATTGAAAGGTGAACTTGAGAATACTTAATGGTGAACCTATTATTCACTTCAGCAGAATCATACAATTTTGTGATTTTTCCAGATTGTTTCCAGTGTGCATGCAGTCTGCCTTTTTCTGCTAATTTCCCCTCAATACATGATCACACATGTTTATCATGGCCCTAAGACTTCCAAGGCGTTACGTGAATGGCGACCAGTCGAGTCTTCTTGAGCAAAGACAGCTAGTAAATATTTCACTAGGTCAAGATCCCTTTCAAGTAACTATTGATTTGGAGGATGATTTTTTTTTACCAGTGTAAGAGGTGGTTTAATGCTCTTAAAGTGTAAGTTTGTGAGTTCAGGCAAATCAAAGCTTTTTGGCCAACGCCTGCCTGGTGACGAGTTTGAAAGGAATGAGCAGACAGGAGAAGAGGGCGGCTGTATTTCTCAACATCATTCCACATCAACTCGTGCACAAGTTTCATCATGTCAGAAATGTTGCTAGACGAAAAACGCTTAACCTATTTTGTCACACTGTTGGCAAAGTATTGCTGTCATTTTGGACTCATGATTAAAAATAATTACCATTGCTATATGCAAGTACACAATTTAGACATGGGTTTGGATTTTTTTCCCCCCAAAACACTGGTTATTTAACTTTTAAAAGAAATTAGCTACAAATTGGTTAACTATGGCTTCAGCATGAGCTGAGAAAAGTACTTAGTAACACTTGAACAATACATTTGTTACCATTCTGTACCTATAGTTACTGGGAGTTAATCAATAGATGAATGAGGATCACATTTTCATTCAAAAAATGTTTGACATTCAATTTTAACTGTACTTTTGGTCTACAGATCACATGTTTTTAATGTTATCAAGCTATGAATCAATAACATTCCGTCCTAAATGTGCATCATCTCACCTTTAATCTTCAGCTCTTCAAGCGAAGGAACCACCAAACCATATGATTTCTGTCGTGTAAAGTTACAAACCTTACACGGCTTCCGATCCCCCATTATGTCCAAAAAACGCCCGAGTTTAAAGATTAAAAGAAGCCGGAGACACTTTCTTTGACAGTTTTGAAAACGGGTAAGGCAATGACGCTAAGAACTATGGGATATGTAGTACTTTCGTTCGAGCGTGCGTACTACACGATGTCGTGCACAGAGCTATTTTATTAAAACTTCAGAAACTATTTCCAAAGAAAACGACATGGAATGGAATATTTTATAGTTTTTTAAATTTTATTTAATGTAATGTTTTGGTTGAGTGAGCGTGCAAATTCGGAAGTGTGCCAACCGCTTTAAAAAAAACAACAAACAATGCACTTTGACCCCCAGGCACAATTAATCGAACATCGAACAATCTTCAGTGTTGACAAGAAGATGGCATCGTCGAACCAGTCTGATCAATCAACACAGGTCAACATTTATCAAATCATGTCACTTGACTTGAATATCATGTAGTGTTCAGTTGTTGTTTACATTTTCTATCACCTTGCTCTTATCTGACTGTATTCCCGTGGAGATCGTTAGCATTGTAGCATTTAGCAATGCTCAGAAGCTTTCGAATGCCTTTAGAAGTTGACTCGCTTAACCGATTGACGAGATTTCCACTCCAAGTGTTGTTACATTCATGTACATTGGTATCGAGCAAGATGACGTGTATTTTAAATACTGGAACAAAACAGTGCGTCATGGACTGTGTGTACATGTGGGCCATCATTACAAAGTTAACTCCTTCATATGGCAAGAATTGCTATACACCAGGGGTAGGGAACCTATGGCTCGGGAGCCACATGTGGCTCTTTTGATGGGTGGATCTGGCTCTAACCTGTGAACTAAAATATGGAAACCAGATACTACATATAGAGCTGCTTTAATTTTTTTTTTTCATTAGACTCTTTTGGAATGCATGCTCTCATTTATTAGCAACTGCATAAGCATGTGAAAAGTAGTTTTTTCCATTTAAAAAGTGGTGAAATTACAAAAAACATTGGCACCCATTTATATGTATTTTGACTTTGAAATTCGGAGAATGGCTATCAAGGAATAACATTAGAAAATATGAATTGTATATGGCTCTCTTCATCAAAGTGTTATTTTTAGTGTGTGTACTATATAATATATGAATATAATAAAATAATGAACATTGTATTATAATTGTTTGAACAAGTCTCTAGTCGATATTGCCAGTTGAACTATGGAATAACTCTCCAGGCCTGTCCCCTCTTTGTGATAAAAGTAAACTTTTAAAACAAACTTTTAAGTCACATTTAATTAGTTCAACTGCATAAAACGACCTCTGCATCGTGGTAAGCAGCCATTGTATTTATGATCCAGCAGGTGGCAGTCTAACACTACTTTTGTTTACTCTTTTAGGCAGTCATTTCAGCCGGCAGTGATTCATCAGCTCCCCCCAGAGATGCTCTGGTAAGGAGTCAACGTTTAATTTATTCAAGACAACTTAACTGATAAAGCCTAGGACTATACTATTGCAAAAAAAAAAATCTGTATTATGATTCTCTTTAAAGCAAGCACACAGTAGTGAGTACTTATCAGTTATTTTAATCTTGTGTAATCAAGAAAACATGTTGCAATGAATATTTTAATAAATGATGGGTGCAATACTCTTAATTATGCAGCATGTCATGATTCTCAATCATGCACCTTCTTTCAAGTATGTATAACCTTCTAAATTGCCAAGAGACAATTATTATGGTAGAGCCTGGGACCTTGACCAAAGTTGGATAAGAGTGAAAATGAGCAACAATGGCATCTATGTAATATAACCTTTTGAGGTATTATTTTATTGACAATTTTTAAGGCCGCCTGCCTTCCCACTGCTATTCCTAAATCAGTTTTAGGAACATCTTTTCATTCACCATTATTGAATGGTGGAAAAATAAAATAAAACGGAAACAGTATCAATAGCAGAACGGATCATATGTGTGTGTGTGCAGTTATAGTAATATTACTCATACACTATTTAAAACACTGGGGAAGCTACATATTTCAGCAAAAAATATTTCAAGTAAAATAAAGAAAATTATTTTCCCTCAGAAGTCTAAAATACGGTTAAACCTAAGTTATTTTGGAATATGAAGATTGAGATGTCACCCACATATGCCATGTATGTATAAATCTATCTGTAGCACTGTAGCATGATTCAAATGGATTATTTATACCTTACTCATCATAATCAATGTTCCCTCTAATTTTTCGTTGGTCTGAGCAGAAAGACAACGTCCCTGAACACACTGAGTACCAGTGTGAGCGACATTATTGTTCGCTATGGGCACACCAGTATCACACTTGCCATAAGCAGGTGCATGTCAATGTTACTTCTAATTTTTTCATGTAAAACATGCTGTAAAACACGAAAAAAATAAGAGTGGACAGAGCTACTACCACTGGCTGCCGCTTAAACGTCGCCATCATGGGGAAAGGGGTTTAAAAAAAAAAGTTTGGATTTTATTTACTGCACGTCATATGATTGCTGCTGCGCAGAGAAGACGAGAGTAGTGCGCAATTGCGCACAGCTTAGAGGGAACATTGCTCATAATGTACATGTTATTTTTATTTTATTTATTTATGTATTTTTAATAGTGTCCGTGATCAATGTGTCCTCACATTCACAGTAATTCATTTTCATCAGTTCACAAGCAACTAATCACAATTTTATACCAAGATACAACTTGTTTTTAGAAAACGGAAGTAAAACACAGTTTTTCTCCTTCCTCTACAACATTTTCCTCACAAGCTATGCTTAAATTTCATTTCCAAAGCATCCTGATTACTAGTGGTTTGTTCAACCAGCAAGTCTCAATGTCATTGACAATCATTCATTCCCCTTCCAACCCCCCCAATATCATTCCTTCATGCCATGGCTAATTTAATCCTGGGTTTATTGATTATGGGAGCATTCTCTCAGGCTTTCTTTCAATTTACTTCAATTTCATCATCCCTACTCAGCAGAGACTCTTCAGAAAGGAAAGGAATTCTTGTTAGTAGGGTTCACATTTTAGACTGGTTGACAAGTAACAACACACACACACTCACACAAACACACCCACAAAAACACACTATTGCCCTGACTTTCAGTCCCTTTTCCCCTTTCTCTTTTTGATGAGCTGCTCTTTCCCAGTTAAGTGGATTATTACAGTAGGGATAATTCTTGTCACATGGCATTATTTGGATGAGGTGAATAATTGAAATTTGTGTCTGAAAGGATTTTATCTGGATGAGAGGAAAGAGAGCGCTGGCAGGGTTGGGAGGGCATTCAGCAAGTGAGCAAGAGAGTGAGAGAAAGGCCAGACAGAAAAAAAAGAGAGGCAAAAGAGCACACATTTGTATAACATTTATGTCCACATGTGCATGTCAAACTGAGGAGACCAGTGACGTTAAAAGGTTCTGACTTACCTAGTCCAAATCAGCAGGCTCTGCCACATGTACCATGTGGACTTTTCTTTGTGGTAGTGGGTCCAGCTGAGGAGGGGCATTGCCACTGCCTCTCCTGCAATTAAGGTTAGTAGGGCAGAGCAAAACCTGTTGGAGAGACTGGGTGGACCATGTGTGACTGGTATACCAGTCTTTGCCAGCCGCCTGTTTCCTCTGGCATAGCTTTTTGCCCATTACTTGACCCAGCCTGTGGAAACTCCACCCCATCCATCTCTTTTTTGTAGTAATAATATTTAATAAATACATTTTTGCGGTGATGACAACATGGTAGACCAAGGGTGTCGGACTCGGGTTGGTTCGCGGGCCGCATTAACGTTAACTTGATTTTATGTGGGCTGGACCGTTTTAGATATAATATTTAGATTTTTTTTTTATAGATGGATTAAAAGAACTGGAGTAAAATCCCTGAATATTCAGTTTTTTATAGACATAAAACAATGTTTATTTTAGCTTTTTTAAAATATATTTTTAGATTTTATAAAATTATATTTGAACTAAAAACACAGAAAAATGATTACAAAATTACAATTTTTGATTTAAAAGGGGGAAAATCGGGAGATTTAATATACACCTATACTCTTAATTTTAATTTCATCCTAAAACAGAAAGTTGGCACACAATTTACTTTCTCGGGCCAAACAAAATGATGTGGCGGACCAGATTTGGCCCCCAGACCGCCACTTTGACACCTGTGTGGGAGACCCATATGAAAACCATATTAATGCCTTTAACGATGTGAAATAAACAAGTACTCTCAGGTGGAAAAGACAATCCATGAAAAAAAATACCTGTGAGTTAAGTACATCATATTTTTGCCGTTGCTTCATCAGTATTCTCAATTTTTATAAACACGAAATGGCTGACAAGTGACAACGCCCATCCATTTTGGCTCAGAGTGTCGATTAGCCTATAAATGTGATATCTATGGTCACAGTTCTAACACCGAATTTTGCCTTGAGAACATAAATGCCCAAATAAAAACAACTGTATCGATTTACCACCTTAATTGGAACAAAAAATATTTATTTGCAACACCCTCACATCTGGCAATTTTAAAAATATATTTAAAATAAATAATAAATATAAAATTTTGAGACTTTATATAAGTTTTGTTTATTTGCTGATTTCTCTTAATCCACAGAATACTATTTTAAGACTTTATATAAGTTTTGTTCATTTATTGTTATTTTTTTATCCACAGAATACTGATAAACTCATAAAAGTTTAATTATAGTGACTTTTCAACCCTTTGTCAGGTGTACATAATGTTAACTGTTTATGTTTTTCCCCGCATTTATTTTTAGAGTTGAAGAAAGAATTGCAGCAACTTCAAAAGCTCTACTTCCCCAGGATATTTAGCGACTATGATGAAAAATTTAACGAGTGTTAAATAAGCTGCTTTGAAGTGATCTGTTGCAGCAGTCAGCAGTCTCCAAATTTCTGTCGCCCTCTCGCAGCCACTGTCACTACAGAGGTGTACTGTTTAGGGACAGAAGTCTGCAGGGTAAGGGCACCTGCATACTTGGCACAAGATGTGTGTGTGTGTGGTGTAAATAATCTGTATGAAACCACCACCACTGCTGCTGCTATTAATCCATTTTTACTTTGTTTGAAGCCTTTCTTCTTCACAATCATTTACTGCTGTTCCTCTGCCTGCCTCACAGGCAAGCAGCTGTTCCGCTTATGTTAGGCCTGAATTTCAAAAAAGATAGTTTTTCCTTATGATGCAAGACTGTAACATACATAGTGGTGATATGCTTAACTATAATATCAATGAATGCATTTAACAGCCTTTCAACTGGACCAGAGGTCTTGAACTTTTTTGACAAAGAGAGCCACAAACATTTCATATTTTCCATTGTTATTCCTTGTGAGCCATACAATGCATTTAAAAGTCAAAATACATACATGTAAACGAGTGCCTTTATCAATTTCTTTTGTAACTTCACCACTTTTAAAGTGGAAAAAAATGAATATATTTTGAAATATTCTTATGCTGTTGCTAATCAATGAGAGGATGCATTCCAGAAGAGTCTACTGCAAAAAAAAATAAAGATTAAAGCAGTTCTAGATGTGATATCTCAGTTCTGTCATCAGTGGTTTCCATATTTTAGCTCACAGGTTAGCAAGGAGCCAGATGCACTCATCAAAAGAGCCACATGTGGCTCCTGAGCTATAGGTTCTTTACCCCTGCTCTGGACAGCTGGACAATATTTGTGTTGGGGTAACACTTATAGGTCCACAATTTACTCTTATAGGTCCACAATATACTCTATTTTCTTCTCTACTCTTTCTTACTGTGCATATTACTTGTTGATTTTTGTAATTCAAGTTGCCCATCCATCCACAACACACTAAAGATGTCAGCCTCAGAGTTCTGGGGTCCTGGGTTCAATTCCAGGTCGGTCCTCCTGTGTGGAGGGTTTTCTCTATTTCCTTTACATCGAGAATTATTTAGTTGGTGCAACTTATATTCCGAAAAATTCGGGACATGTTCACAATTAAGTCTTGGTACAGTAACTGTTTGCAGACCTAATTTATAAATTAAGTTGTCTTTGCTGAGTTTAAAAAAAAAAAACATCTGTCTGCCATCAATACTCAAATTGCTTGCTTTGTCTGACGGATACGCCCAGTAGAAAAAAAAAAGATCTGGGAGAGGCAGTAGTTAGCTACTCAGACAAGCTAATTTCTTCATATGTTGTAGAGTTAGAAGATTCCTGATTTCATATCTGTACTGTATATTAACTGTGTACTTTAAGGAAGTCACAAGCGCTACTTTCAAAGCACCATTGGTAATTTTCTCCTGAGGTGTCAATAGAATTGTTGCAAAATGTAAAATGTAGCTTCTTCTCATCTGTGATAATTCATGTTTCACATTCATCACTTTTTAATATCCATTATTTCAAATTTTAGGGCCTGCAAGTTTCAGCACTCTGCAAATTAATTATTTGCGAGTCACTAATGATTCTGCTATGTTAACTCAATTCTGTCAGGAAACTAGGCTACCATTTAGTTAGTCAAGGGAACCTTCAGAGATCTTTCCTTTTTCCTCTTTGCTCATTACTTTAATTGTAATTGTAATCCTTTATTGGAGTTGTCCGCCATAAAGGAGAGTTATGGTCCGAGCGGGGGCAAGAAGCTCAGAGATATTTCATGATTATTGAAGAAGATGGTCACTAGGTGGCAGGCACTAGTTTGGCCTCTGTGTAATTACTGGCTGTGTAAGTGAACATGAGCAACTGGATCATTTCTGGCATGCCAGTTAAATAGTTGGGATTACTTTCGATTGAGTCAATTTTGACAATTCTTCAGAGTACCTTTCTTTGAAGGTGGGATGAAACCTGAACCTACTGATATGAAATCATGGCCGGTCTTTTGGTCGGCGGACGTTTGGTCGGCGGACGTTTGGTCGGCGGACGTTTGGTCGGCGGACGTTTGGTCGGCGGACGTTTGGTCGCCGGACGTTTGGTCGCCGGACGTTTGGTCGCCGGACGTTTGGTCGCCGGACGTTTGGTCGCCGGACGTTTGGTCGCCGGACGTTTGGTCGCCGGACGTTTGGTCGCCGGACATTTGGTCGCCGGTTTTTTGGTCCTTTTTGGTTGCCGGTCTCTTGGTCCCTTTTGGTCGCCGGTCTTTTGGTTGCCGGTCTCTTGGTCCCTTTTGGTCGCCGGTCTTTTGGTCGCTGGTCTTTTGGTCGCCGGTCAAATGTACTTCGATATTAAATAGTACTTAGAAATTAAGCAATACTTAGATATTAAGCAATACTTAGATATTAAACTCTCTCTTAAATATGAAACTCTCTCTCTTAGATATTAATCTCTCTCTCATGAATATAATTTTGAGAGCTGGTTTCAACAGTCAACTCTCTGCCACCATAAGACCGGTGACCAAAAGGGACCAAAAGACTGGCGACCAAAAGACCGGTGACCAAAAGACCGGCGACCAAAAGACCGGCGACCAAAAGACCGGCGACCAAAAGACCGGCGACCAAAAGACCGGCGACCAAAAGACCGGCGACCAAAAGACCGGCGACCAAAAGACCGGCGACCAAAAGTCCGGCGACCAAAAGTCCGGCAACCAAACATCTAGGCACCATATGAAATGTTTTAACTTTATTTATTCATTCTTTGTGCAGCACAACAATCACGGTGCGTCATACGCTATTTGTTTCAGTGGTTAATGATACAGGAAGTGGCCACCCTTTTATTGTTGCTGTGTTCCACGAGCCATCCCCATTGCACCCCACCTTTTTTTCCCTTTTTCTAAGAACTTTTCATTAGCTATAAATCTCCTCTTTGTCTGTTTGCAGATGAAATCATTTTACTTATTCCACTAATAGTGTGCCAGAATTATGAGTTGACTTCTTTTTGATGTTGGCGACTTCTTTCTGTTGGTTCTACCCGCATCATTGAAAATGATGAGCCCAGATGATTCCAACTCAGTTTATGAATTTGATCTATTTTGTGGTTTTTGCTTCTATCTGGCCTTGGATCTTCTTTGCCAACTCAGCCTTTTATCTAGTCTTTTCTTTCAATAAGAGAATTGTGGATCCTTCAATTCACTGAAAAATTCCTCCGTCCTGAAGATGTGAATACCGTATTTTCACGACTATAAGGCGCACTTAAAAGTCTTAAATTTTCTACAAAATAGACAGGGCGCCTTATAATCAACTATGCTTTATATACGGTAAAAAAATTTAAATATGTCATTCATTGAGGGTGCGCCTTATAATGCAGTGCGCCTTATAGTCCTGAAAATACGGTAGATAATTTTGTGTGAATTTTATCATCTTCATCACATATTGGCTTTTTTTTGCCATTATTGTCGACCTGACTTTGACCTTGTGGCTGTGCCACATTGTGACTAGATACAGATGTAGCTCAAGAATTTAGTTGTTTTTGTTTATTATATTGTCAATCCTATTTTTATAGAGTTTTGTTTGGCAACCATATGAGAAGATTGTCATCAAACAGAATTCAATAGAAAATAATGTCGGCTTCAGAATGTGTCATGTTTTGCCTCGGTAGCCTTGGGTATATAAACAGTCTGGCGGGTAATGATTCAGTAATTTCTCATTTTCCTGTAATTTAGTTAACTGTCATTGTGTGTTTATTTGAGAAACTGTAGAAATATGAGTCTGGTTTAATTGCGCTATAGTCATTTTGCTACAGTACTCGGGAAAAGTGGCCTCACTAAGTAGAGGACCATTCCATTTTCTGCTTTGTAATTACTTCCGCTTGATTTATCATCTTTTCTTTGTGTTTCTGGTTGGAAACTACTAAAGTGAGTGACTTGGTTGTGGAGAGGATTGGCTTCTTACTGTGAGGTTGGAAATCTCCTGATAAATCGGAGACGTCTTTGCTGTCAAGACTGCTCACATCGCTCTCAGCCTCCAATGTCACTTTCAAGGCATAATTACACAAGTTGTGTTGATTAGTATGAGAAGCAATTACCCCTGCTTTCCGCCGCAAAATGAGAACGTGATGGCTGTTGATTGACAGGAAGCATCTTCACCTTAATAGGTAAATGACTATGGTAATTCAGGTACCAGGACCTTTTGATTTGTCAGCATATTTGTTATAGTTTTATGATATCTCCTTTTTCTTTAACTTTCTGTCTTCAATAATCTCTTCTATGGTGTGTGTGTTAAAAAAACAATGGTTCAGATGTTTTTTTTTGCTCTGTAGCTGTTGTTTTTTAAGCAAAATTGCCTTTTAAAGAAGATAAAACAATCAATCTGCACATCATTTCGTCCACATTCACTATTATCTGACATTTAAAATTGATTTTACCCCATTTTGGGCAGGCTTTTAATTAAATAAAACTTATTTGAGCTAAGGTTAAGTCATAGGAAGGCTCTGTGCTAAATTATAATGCATTTATGTAGCTATCTGTATTCAGTTACCGTATAAATCAGGTTGAAATTTGATTGGCCTAGCTTTCATTGTCATATTTCTTTGATAACTGAAGTTAGGCTAATCAAGTACTTCATTGTTTGTCTCAGTTGCCCCCTATTGAGTCATACATGCATAAATAATAATAAAATAATTTGCTCTAGTACTTTATTTCTGACTGTACTTTATATAGATTGAACGCAGGCTGTATTGTGCAAAAGCGTGCATTTATAAAATGTCAGGCAAAAATGGCAATGCCTGATATCTAATGTGCCACTTTTCCGGCTTTGATTAAAAACAATGAAAGCAAAATGCTAATAGGAATCCCAAATTGCGCCTTTATCTGACGCATCTATAATAGAGATAGTGCGCGCTAATAAATTAGCGTAAACAAAAAGAAATGAAGCTACTAATGATCTTAAAATAAATCATCTTAAAACTAAATAGCACATCAAACTGTAACTTATGCACTCCAATTAGCCTCACTTCAAAAGCTTTTTATCACTATAAGATTATCCTTTGTGCATAGTTCTGTTATTTTATATGAATATATGTTTTACCCCCAACTTTAAAAGTTTGTCAAATTTGAATTTTGAAGAATCTTTAAAGGCAAGCCACAATTTAGTATCTTTACAGTTCACTCCAAGATGTACTTACCAGGGGTGGGCAAACTTTTCAGCACGGGGGCCACATTGACTTTAAAAATTTGATAAACGGGCCGGGTCAGCACAAGATACGATACATATAAAAAAGTGCATCCGTTAACAGTACATATGAAACATTAAACAGAAAAAAGGACTAAAGTATTAACATACTCATCATTTATCATTAAAGTAAAAAGTATCAAGTACAATGCAAAGTAAAAAGGAATGTATTAAGAAATATTAAAATGTAATTTAAAAAAAGATAGTGTCTGTAAAACACGAAAAACAATCGTGGACAGAGCTACTGCCACTGGCTTCCATGTGACGGCGACATCTTGGGGAGGGTAAAAAATGAATAAAAATAATAATAATATATATATATATTTTTTAAATTGGACAACGTCAGCGGGCCAGATTAAAAGGCCTAGCAGGCCGGATGTGGCCCGCGGGCCGTAGTTTGCCCACTTCTGCTCTAGGATTTACTTACTGTACATTTCAACACGCAAAAGGCCCAATGTAACTCTGTTTTAAGAAAAAAATCATTAGTGTTCCTTTTTAAAAGTGAACAGTTTGGTGTGGCCCAAGTGAAGATTAGGAGGAAACAACTTGGTACGCAGAAAAAAAAAAATCATCCCCTCTGGTTCGCCTAACAATTATTTACCATCTAGACTTCCCCATCACTGCTCGATTGTCAAGACTGTCAGCGTCTAGTTAATGCAGTGATTAACATGAATATTGCATTTGTTTTCTTCTGCAGCTCTGCTGGCTCTGGTATTTTGCTTTCTCTTTGATTAGAATCATAGATGGATCCGTACATTCTCGCTGCCATGAACTTCAGAGCTATTTGGATTTTATTTATTGCACTACCTCTGCAATAAATACAACCAGGATTCTTTTATGGGTTGTTCTAGCAGTCTGCAATCTGATGGAATGAGTGAAGCACTCTGCTTGTCCCCAATCTCAAACATGACTTGGTAACATGGCGTTATTGGTATTTTTCTTCTTCTGAGTTGTTCTGACAGTCTTGTAGTCATCAGAAAAACATTTTATTTCTGGACACATGTTTTTGTCCTATCCCTTCAATAATAAAAGAAGTTACTTAAATTCAAGAAGACATTGACGTTACATTTTGCGTTAAGGTCACTAAATGTAATTTTTGGTTACCGTATTTTCACGACTATAAGGCGCACCCTCAATGAATGACATTTTTTCCATATTATAAGCGCACTGTATTATAAGGAACACTGTATTATAAGGCGCACTGTATTATAAGGCGCACGGTCTATTTTGGAGAAAATTTAAGACTTTTAAGTGTGCCTTATAGTCGTGAAAATACGGTATTTGCTATTGACTTCCAGGTATGAAGCACACTCACTACACAGTCACCTCTAGAGCCAGCCGTTGTTGATGTTTTGGATTTTTTTGTATAAAATCTTGCCGTGGTGGAGGAGCTATATGATGGAAGATTTTGTAAACTATGATGGCATCTGCATATTTAACAGTATTGTTTCAGTTCAGGCGTTTGTGTTTTTTTGATATCTGAACGTTGTGGTTTTTCGTTTTTGGTTTTGTTTTTTTTCCATATATAAGGCGCACTGTCTATTTTGGAGAAAATGTAAGACTTTTAAGTGAGCCTTATAGTCGTGAAAATATGGTATTTATTAATTATCAGAAAATCGTACAACTCCGCAGACACGTTTAAAATAAATGATACAGTAAAAATGCTCCAAAAAGGCCCCAATAATTCAATCTCCATCTCATCCATCACTTTTCTGTCAATATGATACAAAACTAAAAAAAATGGGTCTTCTAGGATTAAGTGTATTGTGCTAAAATGGCATGGATAAACATAATACCACACTTTTTGACTTCATGCCATTTTACAACAACGAGATCATCAGTGCAAACCCTGACCGGTTCAGATAGGTTGAAATGAAGAATGATTATTCGATGTGACTAGCTGTCGCGTCGGTGTACTCCAGGAGGGGCTTAAATAGAAGAAAGAGAATTTCTAATTCTATGAGCCTGATGATTTTTACGTTTCTGTGCTGTCAGCACCACACACCCTTAATGCTTACACTACTCCCGGAGGTCATATCCTTACAAATAGCTAGAGGCTTCCAGTAAAGGAATTTACCTACATTTTTTCTTGAGTCTGTACTATTTGTCTTCTATCTCCTTTGAAGGCAATTACAGTTTTACTTCCGTTGCGTCCATTGTTTAGGTAAAAGAGTCCATATATATTTTGACAGGTTTTTCGAGACACCAGAGTATATACTACCATGCTTTCTTGAGCCTTCGCAAATATATGTACCATCCCTAACCTGTAGATGGTGATGTTAATCCTCTCTGGAGTCAATGTGCCATCGGAGCTCATTCCCAGACAAATTCTCCCCTGCTCCATTTGTGGATCTTCTTTGAGAAGGATAGGGGACTCTCACCCATGTGTGGAGGGTCATGCCACCAATTCCTGCCCCTGCATCCCCCCATTTGAAGACCATGAAATTGGTGATCCAGGACACACGATTAACGCGCTCGGCCTATTGACTGGCGAGTGGGGTGACGTGTGATTATAATGTCACGAGAATGTCACAATCTGTCTGGTTGTCTTTGTGACCGCAGTGTCGTAAGGTTTGTACGGCGTATCCAAGATATAATAATTTGATCGATAAAAGACACTTGGCTATTGTTACTGCCCTTACACTTGCAGTTTTATTAGTCAATTTGGCAGGTGGCAGGATGGCACACACAAGCGAACTTGAGTATTATTGTGTTTGTGTGTTTAAAGGATATACGGTTGTCACACTTAGTTGTTCATGATGAAGGCCTTGGTCCTCTTGACACCACAACACAACTTCTGCGGTGTGTCTGTTAGACGCAAGCCTCACCATCTTTGCTGCTGGTGCCGCTTGCATTTCGCCTCAATCATCTAATTGAATGTGAAAGCCCGCTGGGCCTTGATGATGTCAAGGACAACACGGTGCAGGGTATGTCTCAAGTGGTTTATCTGGCTAATTTACCATTACATTTTTGGAGAAATCACATGAGGGTAAATACTGTAAATTTCTACATTTCTGACATTTTTTTTTTGAGTGGGGGTATTTATTTGTTTTTGGGATTAAAAACTGGTCTTCAAACACGGTTCAACGTGAAAGTTATTGTCAATGCCAGCTAGCACAGTGAGTATACATTTTGGACAGCCCGGCGAATGAGTTTTTAGCGTGTCGGCTTCACAGTGGGAGTCCTGGGTTCACATCCAGGCCGGTCCAACTGTGTGGAGTTTGCTTGTTCACCCAAGCCTGTGTGGGTTTTCTCTGGATACTCCAGTTTCCTCCCACATTCCAAAGACATGCATGGTAGGTTGATGGGGCACTCTAAATTGCCTCTAGGTATGAGTGGGAGCGTGAATGGTTGCTTGTCTCCTTGTGCCTTGCGATTGGCTGGCCACCAATTCTGGGTGTCCCCCGCCTCTGGTCCAAAGTCAACTGGGATAGGCTCCAGCACCCCGCGTGACCCTAGTGAGGATAAAGCGGTTCAGTAAATGAAATGAGATGAAATGAGATGAAATGAGATGAAATGAGATGAAATGAGATGAAATGAGATGAAATGAGATGAAATGAGATGAAATGAGATGAAATGAGATGAAATGAGATGAAATGAGATGAAATGAGATGAAATGAGATGAAATGAGATGAAATGAGATGAAATGAGATGAAATGAGATGAAATGAGATGAAATGAGATGAAATGAGATGAAATGAGATGAAATCAGATGAAATCAGATGAAATGAGATGAAATGAGATGAAATGAGATGAAATGAGATGAAATGAGATGAAATGAGATGAAATGAGATGAAATGAGATGAAATGAGATGAAATGAGATGAAATGAGATGAAATGAGATGAAATGAGATGAAATGAGATGAAATGAGATGAAATGAGATGAAATGAGATGAAATGAGATGAAATGAGATGAAATGAGATGAAATGAGATGAAATCAGATGAAATCAGATGAAATCAGATGAAATGAGATGAAATGAGATGAAATGAGATGAAATGAGATGAAATGAGATGAAATGAGATGAAATGAGATGAAATGAGATGAAATGAGATGAAATGAGATGAAATGAGATGAAATGAGATGAAATGAGATGAGATGTGTGTACATTATGAATTTCATAGAATTTTTTTTCATTAAATTAATTTAAAAAATGGTCAACTTGATGTTAAAATGTAACATTTCAATTACTGTTGACCAAAGCTCCTTTTATGTAGTGTGTGCATGCAATGTACATAATAACTGTAAACATTCTATTCCCTCAATTGACCAATGTCTAAAGTTCTGAATGTCTGTTTTCATCTGTTGTGCATGTGTGTTAAAGTTGTACTTGAGGTAAAATCCTTCAATCCACAGTTATACTAGTATGCATGCTCAGTTTGCTGATGAGCATATCTTGCTTGTCATAGAACAACATCGTTGACTATTTGGAGAGGGGGCTTCAAATTACAGTGCAGAGACACTGTCTTAAGGAACAAAAGGGATCGATGGCAGTACATTGAATTTTATGCGAATGAGAAAAAAAATCAACTAATTAAAATTGATTACTTCCTGCTTTGTATGTGTGTTTCTGAAATAAATTATTGTATGAAAACATTTTGACCAATTGAGACAAAAAGTATCCATTACTGGATTGCAGTTGAGGGAAGGAAGGCTGGCATGTTTTGTGGAAGTTAAGTAAATTGTAGTTTTCCTTAAGTGCCATGGGTTAATCTTCGATGACCTTATCTTGGCACACTACTAGTTAATGGTTTGGGTTGTTTACCTGAATAAAAGGAATTGTTAGTATTTTGAAACCCCCCCCCCCAATTGTCTCACATTCGCTAATTAGACCACGTGCTTTGGTGACATGCAGGAAATAGCTAGTTGAAATAGCTCGCCATTGCTGTAACATAAGTGAAGAGTGCCACACTTCCTGACATGTAATAGGGTCAATAATTTTCTATAGCTGCTCCCATGAGGCGTAGCTTCTTCCTCTAGAGGTCATATTAAGGTGGGAACAATGTCACAATTAGAAATGCATTTAAACCCTCCTTTCAAAAAGATTATTAAAAAAAACACTATTCAACACAATGACCGGCAAATGAATCAAGGAAATTAAATCATTTTATAATTTTTTTACTTCATTTCTTAAGCTGTGGTTTTGTTTTATATGAACATATTTGGTTTAGTCATAGTGGAAGCTGATAATGAAAGCATCAAATTAATAAAGAGATTCATTTTTCACCATCCGTCACTTTTCTTGATTGTGCTCTTATGAATATGTATTAAGGAGTGGAAATTTGAGAACATTCTAAAGCAATTTTTTTGTCCATGTCTATTAGTCTATTATCATATTATGGGCACTTTTCCACAAATGTGCAGGCTAGGGCAATTGGGAATTAATTGATTCAACCTGAGACCAAATCCTTACTTGCTCAGGACTTCCTTTTAGCCCCCCATCCTTTGCACATATCACCTAAATTCTCTGGTCCTCTGAATAGAGACAAAGTAGTTTCATAGTAGATAATAATGATATATAAAAATAGTCGTAGGACAGGGGTGTCAAACATACGGCCCACGGGCCGGATCCGGCCCGTCTGGTGGTTTGGTTACGGCCCGGGGAAGAAAGCTGCATTGTATATAAAAAAAAGAATTTTCTTTAAAATTCGTAGTTCTTGTATTATCCGCTAGGGGGCGCAGTGTTTTAGTACGTGCAGACAACATGAATTGACATTTATTTATGTTCTTATGTTATTCTCTTGTTCATAATATATTGTTCATAATGTAAAAGGACAATTCTTTTAATAAACATTTTGATAAATTACTCATTCTTTGCACTAATTATTAGTATTAGTGACTAATACAAAGGAAAAAAAGTGGGCTTATTGTTAGTACTATGTAATTTTGCAATGAGTTTACTGGTCTGGCCCGCTTGATCTCAAGTTAAGCTGTATTCGGCCCGCAGACCAAAGGGAGTTTGATACCCCTGTCCTAGGAAATAAGACTATAATAGAGCAAATATATATATTTTACTGAGGCATTTTCTATGAACATTTCTGGCACCCATTGCATGACACTGCCTAAATAAATCCCCCCACCATGTGGTCTGGACAGGACATAAATATATTTTATTCTCATTTATAACAAATCAATGCCTCACATTATTTTTTTTATGCAGTGTAGCACAAGTCTTGTCCTATTCAAACTTAATAACAAAGGTGTAATTCTGTTCGCTCATCAACTTCACTGGTGTAAGTGTATTGGTTAATGGTCTATGCTCCTCTGATTGAGTTTTTGCCTCTTTTTCAGCTTTGCCTCACACTTAAATGGATATCTGGTTTGCAATGATTATTGCTCTTATTGAGCACTTGGAAGCATTAGCAAGTACATTTAAAAAAAGTACATGTAATTGTTTTCCTTCTGTTTGTCTTTGTCCCAATTTATCTTGACTTTTCTATCCATCCCCACCCATCTAAAAGCCCAGTTATGCTACCCAATACTATAACTGAGATGATCCATAAATCAATAACTAGACAAGACTAAAACCTGTGCAATGTGGTTATAATTGATTGAGATGTCTGGGTGGAACTTGTTTAAAGCTTCTATGTCATCTGCTAAGAAGTGCACTTTTGCTTTCCCCGAAGATCTACCTCTAACCAAATGAACATGTGCATCATTAGTTTGCTGCTGAGCTGGCCATGTTCCTTTTAAAGATGTTGTGCTCACCACTCT
Source organism: Stigmatopora nigra (assembly GCF_051989575.1). Lineage (NCBI taxonomy): Eukaryota > Metazoa > Chordata > Actinopteri > Syngnathiformes > Syngnathidae > Stigmatopora > Stigmatopora nigra. The sequence continues at coordinate 5,509,630 of NC_135508.1, read as the reverse complement.
TAACATGGCCACAATATTCCTTCATTCGTTTTCTGTACTACTTATCCTCACCAGGGTCACAGGGGATGCTGGAGCCTATCCCAGCTGATTTGGGGCATCAGGCAGGGGATACTTTGAATTAGTGGCCAGCCAATCACAGGGGAGAAGGAGACGGACAAGTATTCATGCTCACACTCGTATGTAAGGGCAATTTAGAGAGTTCAAAGAGCCTATTCTGGATGTTTTTGGAATGTGGGTGTAAACCGGAGAACCCCGAGAAAAATCACGCAGGCGGTGCATGGACGTTTGGTCGCCAGTCTTTTGGTCGCCGGTGTTTTGGTCGCCGGTGTTTTGGTCGCCGGTGTTTTGGTCGCCGGTGTTTTGGTCGCCGGTGTTTTGGTCGCCGGTGTTTTGGTCGCCGGTGTTTTGGTCGCCGGTGTTTTGGTCGCCGGTGTTTTGGTCGCCGGTGTTTTGGTCGCCGGTGTTTTGGTCGCCGGTGTTTTGGTCGCCGGTCTTTTGGTCGCCGGTCTTTTGGCCGCCGGTCTTTTGGTCGCCGGTCTTTTGGTCGCCGGTCTTTTGGTCGCCGGTGTTTTGGTCGCCGGTGTTTTGGTCGCCGGTCTTTTGGTCGCCGGTCTTTTGGTCGCCGGTCTTTTGGTCGCCGGTCTTTTGGTCGCCGGTCTTTTGGTCGCCGGTCTTTTGGTCGCCGGTCTTTTGGTCGCCGGTCTTTTGGTCGCCGGTCTTTTGGTCGCCGGTCTTTTGGTCGCCGGTCTTTTGGTCGCCGGTCTTTTGGTCGCCGGTCTTTTGGTCGCCGGTCTTTTGGTCGCCGGTCTTTTTGTCGCCGGTCTTTTGGTCGCCGATCTTTTGGTCACCGGTCTTTTTGTCCCTTTTGGTCGCCGGTCAAATGGTGACAGAAAGTTTACTGTTGAAGCAAGCTCTCAAAATTATATTCATGAAAGAGTTTAATATCTAAGAGAGAGAGTTTAATATCTAAGTACTGTTTAATATCTTAGTACATTTGACCGGCGACCAAAGAGGTCCAAACGCCCGGCGACCAAAAGACCGGCAGCCAACCGCCCGGCGACCAAAACACCGGCGACCAAACGTCTGGGGTAAACAATCATACTCCACACAGTGAGGGCCCACCTGGGATCGAACCCACAACCCCAGAACTGTGAGGGCTACGTGAGTACACTCCAGTTATAATGTGACAAAATGAAGCACAGCAACAAATTAATTGTCCATGCAGCCTGAAAGAAATAGTGTTTTTAACGCTTACCCTAATTATGGCACCACCATTTTACGTCACCACATTGTTACGTAAAGAATGGCTACTTGTGTAGAAATAGTTTTTAATATTATATTAAGCTGGCAATTATTTTCAACGCTTGTATATTATAGATGAGATACTAACCTCAAAATAATGCATCTACGTGAAACCAAGGTGATTTTACTCATCATGATGAAAACTGCTCATTAAGTCTGTTGTTTTAAAGTCAAGAGATGCACCTGAAAAGATTCAATCAAATTTCAATTAGGATGGAATCAGTATATAAAAACAAGAGGCATACAGAAGCTTGTAATTTCCGGAAGCTTAGTGTGACCCTTATGTACAATTCAAGACCATTTCATTGGTTTAACGCTCTATACAGCAGTATTCTTTATTTATTCACTAAATACATTATATGTACAGTGAATTTCATCAATTTTGATAATATAGTAGTTTTATTTGGAACAAGATTATAGACACCCATTGAAAGAATGGATATATTTCATATTTTATGAAGTATAATTTGGTTTTACATTAACAATTGCAATCTGAACACAAAATAAAAAACAAACACATGAAAAAGCACATTTGCTTCGAGATGATGGCCTTCATTTTTGTCACTAAAGTAAAACTTGTTCCACAACATCTTCCATCTCAACCACTCAATGGAAGTGTTTAAACAGTCTTACTTTTAGAATAAAATGGGTGCACAGTATATGCGAATCATTAAACCAAAATGAATGACTACTGGCAGAGTGTTCAATCACTTTGAATCTTTCACACTAAAAGAAAAGAAGAGTGATCAAAACCTTTCAACTTATTAGAGAGATGACTTCTACATTGAATCACAGGGGCCACAGGTGTGAAAATAAGTCATCTAAGGCTCCTCTTCAGTTGTTCCCGCCTCCCTTTGTGTTCTTATAATATTTATCCATTTTCTAAAGCTTCACCTTATGCCGCCCACTTCAAATTTATTGTTTAATGCAGTTTGATGGACAATTCCCCTACCTCCCTCCCTCCCAATTCTTGGAAATGCATACACAGATGGAAAATTAAAGTTCATCTCAAAGGAAAACATAATAGAATCGATGAAAGCAGTGCACTTAAAACTTTTGATGTTCTGATGCTATTTAACTTTCTAGTGCATTAACGTTTCAAGTCATTACAACATTTAAGCGGTGTGATTTGATCATGGTAGGTTTTTAACTCAAAGAAGTACAGAGGTTTTCAGCCCTGGATTTTAAAGTTATTAGATACAAATGATCACCTCTGCATTAAGTATAGATTTTCTTTCAGCACGCACTTAAGAATGGAAGTTTGTCTTTAAGAGGGTAATAGCAAATTAAGCTCCATACTCCATTTGTCCACCACTCTTGATGGGCTAATTTTATAACTGCTGATTTGTTCGTTTTGTCCATTTACAGTGGCTTGAAAGTGGTCAGGTGGGCTCCATCATTCGCAATCTCCATTAAATGGAATCCTTTTGAGAAAGAGGAAAAAAAATGTGTTCGTGTGTTTGTGTGTGTATGTATGTGTATATATGTATGAATATATATATATATATATATATATATATATATATATATATATATATATATATATATATATATATATATATATATATATATATATATATATATATATATATATATATATATATATATATATATATATATATATATATATATATATATATATATATATATATATATATACACACATATATACGCAAATATACACATACATATACACACACACATATACACGTATATACAAAAATATACACATACACTATATACATAAATATTTAAGAAAAGAATCACTGAAGGGCGGCCCGTTGGATGAGTGGTTAGCGTGTCGGCCTCACAGTAGCGTTCCCGGGTTCAAATCCAGGCTGATCCACCTGTGTTAAGTTTGCACGTTCTCCCCAGGCCTCGGTGGATTTTCTCTGGGTACTCCGGTTTCCTCCCACATTCCAAAGACATAAATGGTAAGCTGATTGGAAACTCTGAATTGCCCCTAGGTATGAGTGTGAGCGTAAATGGTCGTTTGTCTGCTTGTGCCCAATTCAGGGTGTCCCCTGCCAACTGGGATAGGCTCCAGCACCCTTCGCAACCCTATTCAGGAAATGAGATGAGATAAGCACTGAACTCTGGACCTCATATTATATCTTTTGTGTCTTTCAAGGTTGCTACCGCTGTAAAATTTCTTCAAAATCCAAAAGTATCTCAGAGCCCCTTGGCCACCAGAAAAGCCTTCCTAAAGAAAAAAGGTAAGCAAATATCGTTGTAAAATGTCAAATTGACGATACCATCCATGTAAGACAACAAATCATTGGTTATTTTAAGGCCTTGTGAATAAATGAAACAACAATTTGGATGCTCATTTGGGTTCAGGAAAATTAATACTGACGAACCTCCTCTGTATTTTGAATGGAATTCTCCGTATAGCCCCCTGGCATTTGAACCCTTTTATTTAATTTGACTGTTTTACCTATACCAATTGGTGAAACCTACATCAGTTTTGTATCTCTTCCAGTATGTTTATGTACAAGATAAATAAGAACGAATGAAGGGATTATGATCATAAAACTTGCGAGTTATATTTGTAATATGAAACAGTTGCGGGGATTGAATTTTGTGGTAATGAGATTGAAGGTCAGAAAAGGAATTTTGAGCTAACTACAATACGGGTTGCCCTATTGAAGTTAAATTTGGGTGGTAGGTAATACGTTGAGAAGAGGAAAAGTCTAAGGCAAGGGGGTAGGTAAACTTTTCGGTCCGGGGGCCACATTGACTCTAAAAATTTGACAGATGGGCCGGGTCAGCACAAGATACGATACATATAAAAAAGTGCATCCGTTAACAGTACATATGAAACATAAACAGAAAAAAGGGACTCAAGTATTAACATACTCATCACTCATCATTAAAGTGAAATGTATAAAGTACAAAATAAAGTAAAAAGGAATGTATTAATAAATATTAAAATGTAATTTAAAAAAAGATAGAGGAGCTGTAAAACACGAAAAACAAATAGGAGTGGACAGAGCTACTGCCCCTGGCTTCCACGCGATGGCGGCATCTTGGAAAAAAAAACATTATTTGGACTATGTCGGCGGGCCGGATTAAAAGCCCTCGTGGGCCGTAGTTTGCCCATATCTGGTCTAAGGTTACAGACTTACTAATAAATACAGCGATGCTTTGATTTTGGCTGCTTAGACAGGATTCTGCTTGCTTTCAGAGTCCTCAGCTAGTTAAAAAACAACATTTTGCCATTCAGAGATTGCTTTTTAAATGCGTTTTATAGGATTATTCAAATTATTACATAAAGTTATTTTGGTGTGATTAGTTTGATGTGGCCCATATTTCTTTATGAGCGAGGGTGTTTGTGTGCTTCTCTCAGTTTAGGTTATTACCTATATAAATAATGATCAGAACCAATCATCAAATGTTCTGTACCTCACCATACCACATACACCTCATCCTTTCCTCTTTGTTTTAAAATATTCACTCGCTCTCGAAAAAACTGTTTGCTTTAACTGCACTTCGACTCCATGAAATATGTATGATGTTTTAATGCAGACATATTTTGGAAACTTAGTTCCACTGTAGATCTGAACAAGAAGCCTCAATTTGCATGAGGGCATCGATCTCAGGGAAAGACAATGCAAAGATTAGAGAAACTCTCGCAATGAAACACTAAGCAGCACAGAGTACATTACTGTTTTGAGAGGATAACTCTTCAGCCACTCAACAATAAAGTTCAGTATCAAATACTGTAATTCATTTTAGGAATGTGTGTACTCTACAACCTCATACTGACTCGACATCTTTTGTCTTTTGCTGTCTGACCAGGCAACCTTATCCTAATTTATAAGGGGCTGTATGGATTTTACTTAAAATTGATGCTCAGTTTATATACATTGTTTGTATATATCACATTTCTTTTTTCAATTTCTCACATTGCCACTATTCACTCTTCACTTTTCCGTTATAAGAACCATGTACATGTGTACCGTATTTTCACGACTATAAGGCGCTCCGCATTATAAGGCGCACCCCCAATGAATAACATTTTTTCCATATATAAGGCGCACTATTATAAGGCGCACTGTATTATAAGGTGCACTGCATTGGCGCACTGTCTATTTTGGAGAAAATGTGAAAATGATAGCAAACTCAGCTTGTTGAGAATACTTCAGATATAATTAAGTCAAGACTGTTTTTTTTTTCTCCAAATGGAAACAACACAACCACTAAGCCAAACGATACCAAAAACAAATAAATTTTAAAAAACTACCGTATTTTCACGACTATAAGGCGCACTGTATTATAAGGCGCATTGTCTGTCTATTTTGGAGAAAATTTAAGACTTTTAAGTGCGCCTTATAGTCGTGAAAATACGGTAATTGCTATTGACTTCCAGGTATGAAGCACTCACTACACAGTCACCTTTAGAGCCAGCCATTGTTGATGTTTTGGATTTTTTTTGTATAAAATCTTGCGGTGGGGGAGGAGCTATATGATGGAAAATTTTGTAAACTAAGATGGCATCTGCATATTTAACAGTATTGTTTCAGTTCAGGCGTTTTTGTTTTTTGAAATATCCGACATTGGTGGTTTTTCGTTTTTTGGTTGTCTGTTTTTTCCATATATAAGGCGCACTGGACTATAAGGCGCACTGTCTATTTTGAAGAAAATTTAAGACTTTTAAGTGCGCCTTATAGTCGTGAAAATACGGTAAGTCTATTCAACCAAGTATATAAATGAAAATGACATAATTGAGGAATTGCTGTAAATCAAAATTTGGTTTAGACGTACAGCGTAAATCTCGTATTATAATAATGTAATGTTTCTGCCACTTCTCCACCAATTAATCTTGAAATACAATTGTCCTGCTTCTCCCACTTTGACTGTGCCAGTTTTAATTTTCTAATATGGTTTAATGTCGTATTTATGTAAATACTTGTGGATTTTACTTTATATTACCAGCCAGAAATGTCAAAGCCCACATAAAATGAAACAATACCATCCCCCGGTAAAGTGGAATTTAAATTGGATTCCTCCTGCTAGCAATATTTATGCTGGACAACTGATGAAGGGGAAAATGGGGCCCACTTTGATTGCATGTTGCACAATCTTAACACAATAATCTCGCTGGTGCATATTATTTCACTGCACATTTATGCCTTAATCTGCTACGAAGGGTGCCTCTGTGGTCATATCTTCCAATTTTCAAAGACATCTTGTAGCGTGGTTTATTTCAATATTCATTGAAATATGTAATTTCTGTTTTCCCTCAACTGTCACTTGCTGGGTATGAATTGGCAATTATGCAGTCCAATATTTGTAGCTGCCCTCTCTAAGTCCTTGTTGAATTAACTGGTTAAAATATTGAAAGTTTGTCACCTAGATATGTCATGTGATATCTTCATTTTTTCTCTCTCTTTGCCTGGGGAATAAATTGCATTTAGACACTACTCCCACTGAGCAATTGCACTTTCCTTGTTGCTTGCCAGCATTAAATATGTTTTACTGTTTGAGTGAAATATAATGTGATGCTGTCTCATTTAGTCGATTGGGCTGTCTTCGTCCGAGACAATTAACACATACAGTACAACCGGCAAAGTGTTGAAGCCCATTTTGAAGCTCCAATTTCGCTTGGAAAATTAGTAGTTACACACATAATTACAACAAAAAAATTCATTCTCAGGACGAAGTCATTAACATTACCATCTCGTCACATGTCACTTTGACCGCAGCTTGCTTGGTTTGAACCTACCTGTACCTGTCTTTATTTTCATATACTGTATTTTCACGACTATAAGGCGCACTGTATTATAAGGCGCACTGTATTATAAGGCGGACTGTATTATAAGGCGCACTGTATTATAAGGCGCACTGTATTATAAGGTGGACTGTATTATAAGGCGCACTGTCTCTTTTGGAGAAAATTTAAGACTTTTAAGTGCGCCTTATAGTCGTGAAAATACGGTAATTGCTATTGACTTCCAGGTATGAAGCACTCAGGACACAGTCACCTCTTGAGTCAGCCATTGTTGATGTTTTGGATTTTTTTGTATAAAATCTTGCAGTGGGGGAGGAGCTATATGATGGAAGATTTTGTAGACTAAGATGGCATCTGCATATTTAACAATATTGTTTTGGTTCAGGTGTTTGTGTTTTTTTAATATCCGACAGTGGTGTTTTTTTGTTTTTGGTTTTCAGTTTTTTTCCATATATAAGGCGCACTGTCTATTTTGGAGAAAATTTAAGACTTTTAAGTGCGCCTTATAGTCATGAAAATACGGTACTTTATAAAGCAGGCATTTTCTTTCAATGACACATAATTGACGTCTTGACTTATTTATTTTGCTGTCCTTCTTTCTATTAGTGGACAAAATAATGCAAATAGCTTTCACCCTGAGTAGAGGGCCAGCAAGTGAGGGTCGCATAGAACACAAGTAGTCTGTCTGTCTATTACTGTACCTGGTATGAAGGTAAGGGTAAGGATAAGGTTCATCATCCCTCGTATTAATGGAATGCTATATGTAAGTGGGGTTATGTGACTCACCTCTTGGACAAAAAAATGACAATGACCAAGGCCTGCAAAGAAGGTAAAGGGATTGATGTGGTTATAAATTACTCCACGGCGCCACCTAGTCGAGGTCTTACCTACTTTGTCATCAGTAGGGCGATAAAAATGAGGGAAATGAGAGCAGTCTCCTCTTTTTTTTAATACATAAATGAATACGCTATGAGAGTGTATGCCATTTTCTAGCAGTTAGATCAATCTAAAAGGACGTGAAGGACCGTCAACACAACTTATTAGTAGATGTTTAGATGTCATACTCCAGTTCTTAATATCCCATTGGCTTTTTTTCTACTTGACATAAGCTGTAACATTGAACTTTATATAAAAATATATTATATCCAAAATCTAATTCTTTTAAAGGACCCCTTTAAAAGAAAATGTGTTCACCTTTTAACCAAATATTTCAGTACGCAATTTTTGTAATTGACAGTCCTTCCCGAGGTCTTGACCCATAAAGTGCAGGAGTGCCAGAATTGGAGAAATTGATTTAATAAAAAAAGCCTGACTGCCTCTTTGCCCTTAAAAATGCCGAGAGAATATGAGTCGCTGGAAATAGAGCTGTAAATAACCTGACGAGCAATGGGTTTTCCTTTAAATAAATACCGATCAGGTTTATGTTGAAAGACAATAGAAACCGTAGTCCAGATATGCAGTTTACAGTATTTATAGCTGTAATATCGAGGTGCCAGCACCGTAATTTCATGCCCCAATGAGAATGGCAAGGTCAAAGCAAATGCTTTGGCAGAGCATCTGCTAATACTGCGACTCATAAACAGCCACCGCGTGTATCAGGTGCACCAAATAATCCAGTGTAATGAAATACAGAATAGCTTTCCATTGTATTGTTCTTTTTTTTTTATGGTGTCGTCATTAGGTGTAATTTATGTCTTAAAAATTCGTCTCCCCATGGGTCGATTCAAAATGGAGGTCCAGGGGTCATTCTACAGGTTTTGGAACCTCTAACAAATTCTACCAAACCTTTTTTAGGCTTTTTATATGTAAAACCTTGTTCTATTTTCTGTTAGATCTGTGGCTGCTTTCATTTGATTCTGCTGTGTTCAAATACATCAGTAACTACAGCTCAAGTTTACAGCTGTACTTTTCTTGCTTTTATTTTGGTTTGACTGTCATTTTCCTGTATGATCTCAGGTTCACTAAACAGCCGTTAAAATGTACATTCATTAAATTGTGAGTGGCATTTCGATATGTACATCTCAAGGTGAAAAGAAAATAACTGAGATTCTTGTTCATCTCACTGAGTTTTTGCATCACATCCCACTCATAAAATCTCACAGTAAAGACTGGCTTTTGATAATGAAGCGACAAAGGATGCCTTTTGAGATGGTTTTGCATAGTTGCTGAAAATTACATTCTACGTTTTAGTCCTGAAAATAGCACCAGTTGGCTAGTATAGTTTAATTGGGAATGCAGAGTTGAGATACAATATTTTTTATTTACGACCTTTTTAGTCACAGGACAAATTATCAAGTAAAGGTAGCAGTAGCACTGTACTTTAAAAATGTTGTACAGTGTTCCCTCGCTACTTCGCGGTTCAGCTACCGCGGACTCGGAGCTTCGCGAATTTTTTTTGGGAAAAAAAAATAGAACTATTACATTGAAACAACATATTTTACAGTTTTTTTTTGTTATAACATGAATTTCACTCTCTTTACCCGTCTTCTTTATGGTGTACTGTATACAGGAGAGTATAAAAAAATATATAAATAGAAAAAAAATTGAATTAAATTCAAATTAAGCATTTTTGAAGGGGAATCCCTACTTCGCGGAAATTCACTTACCGCGGGTGGTCCCGGTCCCCATTAACTGCGATAACCGAGGGAACACTGTAGTTCATCACCTTGTATTCTTTCAACCGTTTAGGACACCGGGCTTATCTATTTCATTCAGTCAATAATAAATGCATAAAGTTGTGATTTTAGCCTCTGTTTTGACCTTACTTTTGTTAAATTCAGACCAACCTCAATTGTAACTCCCATGCTGGAATTCAACCTTTTCTTTCTACAAAAGGTGTTCTTATTGGATTTTTTTCCCCTCTTCCTCACTGCTGATTCTCCATCAGGGAGTTAGTCCTTTACAATTTAATCAAAACTAAAATCATTAAAAAGATCTGAAGATTAAATTATATTGGCATTTGCACATTTATGTAATACATTTACATTACAATAAAGATATTAAATAATACATTTTAGCTGTCTTGAGTCTATGACATTTACACATGGGAAATATAACAAGAAGTGGACAGACTTATTTTCTTTGCCTTTGGTGACAGTTAATAGTCTTGCATAGTTTTAGATTTCATTGGAGTGAATCATTCCACATTATGTCCCTTAATAATGAACATCCCTTAAGAAGTTCTTGTAAAAACTCTTTCAGGGATATTTGAAGTATGAAATCTAAAGAAATACCAAGGGCTTACAGTTGGAAAAATTATTATTATTAATCATTATTGTATGCATTTTGGTAGCAAAGGACTCATTTTGTTGTTAACGTGTACCGTGCGTCCCGAAAGCCTCAGGAGTTTCTTAAATGTCATAATTGATTGCAGGCTTGACGGATGAGGAGGTTGAGTTGGCCATCCGACGCTCGGGCAGCGCAGAAGAGGTCCTGCCTTTGAGAATTGAAGGCTCTCCACTTCCACTTGATTCCCCTCACTTTGCCGCTGTTCCACACAGTAAGTGCTCAACTTGTATTTGTCCCTCACAAGAAACTCATAAACTATAGTTGTCATTGGATTATAAATGTACTCGGGCAGTAAGAGAAACAACAACTGATTATTTTCAAACGCGGCTTCTCACCAGCACTATAACACTTAAAATGGTTTAGAAACCATTGAATCATTTTATTTAAACACATTATTGTATGAAAATTCATTCTAAGCTTGAAATTCACAGTAAAACAACACCCAAATCTCAATTAAACAATAGTAATGAAGGTTCATATTTACTTCAACAATTATTATTACTATTTTTTTAAATGAATGAAGTTCTTACAGTCAAAATTGATTGGACATCTTCCACTGTCAATGGCAGCAGCGTTACATAAGTAAAAAAAATAAGTATAAAATAAGTAAAGTAAAAAATAAGTATAAAATAAGTAAAGTAAAAAATAAGTATTAAATAAGTAGAGTAAAAAATAAGTATTAGGTAAAGTAAAAAAATAAGTATTAAATAAGTAGAGTAAAAAATAAGTATTAGGTAAAGTAAAAAAATAAGTATAAAATAAGTAAAGAAAATAAGTATTAAATAAGTATATTAAAAAAATAAGTATTAAATAAGTAAAGTAAAAAAAGAAGTTTTAAATAAATAGAGTAAAAAAGTATTAAATAAATAAAGTAAGTATATAAGGCGCACTGTGTATTTTGGAGAAAATTTAAGACTTTTAAGTGCGCCATATAGTCGTGAAAATACGGTAATTGCTATTGACTTCCAGGTATAATGCACACTCACTACACAGTCACCTCTAGAGCCAGCCATTGTTGATGTGTTGGATATTTTTGTATAGAATCTTGCAGTGGGGGAGGAGCTATATGATGGAAGATTTTGTAAACTAAGATGGTATCTGCATATTTAACAGTATTGTTTCAGTTCAGGCGTTTGTGTTTTTATTAATATCCGACAGCGGTGGTTTTTCGTTTTTGGTTTTCATTTTTTTCCATATATAAGGCGCACCGTCTATTTTGGATAATATTTAAGACTTTTATGGCGCCTTATAGTCGTGAAAATACGGTACTGTTTCAAACTGTGAATGATTACCTCGTATACTGGTTGCTACAAAAGTTCCATAAAAGTTTTTTGGACACTCTGCCATGTATTCCAGCCAAAGTCTTGATAGAGATATCCAACCCCCAAATATGAGTTTCAAATACTTGCACTCTGGGAAGAATTCACAAGGCAACCTGTGTCTTTATGACCTTAAGGGGTTATGAGTGCTGTCCACTGATTTACCAATGCAGAATGAAGTCTGCGCAACGCTTAACCCATATGACAATGATTCCGGATGTATTCCACCCTCATTTATTACCACACTGTCCTTGACTCCCCCGGCATCTCATGTTTTGTAATGAAAGTGATGTTGATAGGTTGGCCATGTAGTTAGGGGGGACTCGCGGCTCTTCGTCCATAGTGGGGGGTTTTATATCAAAACGGCCATAAGGAAGCTGCATAATGAGGTGAGAGCTGGGAGTCTTGTATGGGGGGTCATGCCGAAAAGAGAGGGCTACCTCCCTGTGATGTCCTTGTTATAGGGACCGTACATGGGGACCTGCATCCATCTCTGTCGAAGTAATGGATACTCTGATCTCTATTTCCATGCAGTGGAAGGACAGGAAGGCCTCCACTGAACCCAATAAATTTGAGAGGAGATTGGAAAACTGGGGGATGGACTCCACTGGTCCCCCAGCTTAAGTGAACAAATAAAAAACGGAATATGGCAGAGTGGAAGTGCTAGAGAAAAATGAAGAGATGGGGAAAAGAATGTGAGGTCCGATAAGGGGAGGGGGGAGCAGGTGAAGTCTTGTCCAGGGTCAACCAGCCAGACCAAGGACTCTAAGGCCTTTCAAAAGCACACTATTGTGAGACAGGTGACAGTCAATTGCAGCTATAATGTTGATGAAGACCCAAATTTATGTGGTTACCATATGAATGTTGGGAAATGATTCAAAATTTTCGAAAGGGAAGGTTAAGGATAATTCCCTGAATGCCGCAGTATCTATAAAACATACCCTTGGAATGTAACGAATATCCTTCACCTTGAAATTATAAACCATATACAATAGTAATTTAGTCAGGCAGTTTTTTATTTGATTTGCATGCCAAATATTTTATGACTCAAGTAAAAAGTCACATTCAACTGGCGCGGTAATATCTGTGTGCTTCTTCAGAGGCTTGGGTTCTTTATCATTGGAAACATGTTGGTAATTTTATATTGTAAAAAATAATAGTTATAATTTAGTTTATACTTTTTTATGTGGGGAATTTCCTGTTTGGGAGGCCCTTAGGACGTTTTAGACAATGACATACATTTACAGTATTGATCATTCAAAAAGACAGCGATGGAATAAATCATTATTGTTTGGTTTTTAAATAATATATTATTAGAAGGAGAAAAAAATGTATAAAATCATAAGGATTTTTTGTCTTTATAATTAAAATGTTTGAGCATAAATCGTTTTCTTCACTGAACAAAACATTTTTAAATTTTGCCTAAGGCTACAATCAAAACTCATGGGTTCAAATCACCATAAGATTTACTAGAGAAGGATCCAAACTCTTATATTTGCTATTTGCTTTATTTATCAAACCAATCTCAAATTCAAAATGACAAAATGCTAGAAATAAAGTAATCAGCTCATCAAAACATATAATCTATTTAAATGCTTACAATATACTCAAAACTGTCTGATAATGCCTTCAATACCTTCTTACTACTGCCACAATGTAATTTCCTGAATACGGGATGAAAAAAGTTATCCAATCCAATTGGTTGAATCAACACTTAAACATACAGTTAAAACATCCACTTCCAAATAGAAATATGAAATATTCCAGCATTAATGTCTCCTCAAAGTCTATAGAATTGATATAAATGACACAATTCCATTAGGGAGACTCTGCAAGAACCTCATACTACGTGGTAATCTAGCCCTCTTTTATACGCACAGTTAAAACCAAAGAATTTGCTCAATGGTTTCACAATAGTTTGGAAAAAAACAATTTGCTCTCTAATTGTTATCAAGTGAATTCCTAGAAATATGTTAAACAAAGAAGACAATATTAGCTTTATTCATGATTTTTTTTCTATTTATCTGAAATCTTGTCTCCTGTTCTTAAGGTCCAAATGGATACCGATGGAGAGATTATGGTGCATTAGCTGTCATGATGGTGGGCATATCATACGGCTGCCATCTACTTTACAAGGTGCAGTAAACTATACTCCTTCTTATCATTTCTCCCTACTGACTTTCCATTCTCTTTTTCCCTTTCTGTTCATATTTTGTAATACGTTAAGATCTGTCATTCTGTGATTTTTACATTTTAATTTGTGGTTTGCAAATCAGTTTAATTAGTCGTCGGGCGACTTTTCTGCAGCATTCAACCTTCCTTCTAGTAGAGCAGGGGTCAGGAACTTTTTTTGATGGAAATAGCCATAAACAATTCATATTTTTTAAATGTTAATCCTTGAGAGCCATACTCAGAATTTAAAAGTCAACATACATGAAAATGTGTGCCTTTTTTAGTCACTTTTCCACTTTTAAAGTACAAAAAATCTCAGAATTATTTTGACAACATTGTGACATTGTTGCTCATCAATGAGTATCAATGAGAAATTCCATGAAAAAGAGGGTAATGGAAAAAAATATTATAATATATATACCAACGTAACGCTCCTATTCCTGCACTTTCTCGCCAGCAGTTTCCATAGTTTACCTCACAAGTTAGTGGAGAACCATATGCACCCACGAAAAGAGCCATATGTGGCTCCCGAGCCATAGGATCCCCTCCCCTGTGGTAGACTTATTAAATTGATCTTGCTTCATGTCAAAATAGGTGCTCATTTAGATGCATTGTGCCCTTCCCTTCGTAGTTCTATGTTTTTCTATTTAAAAAGAAATGTGACCAACATGGATTGAAACCTTTTTTTGACATCTGACCATCTAAAAATAATCACCCTAGGCAGGATCAAGCTTAACAGCTCTTGAACATAATATCATGTGGCCCCCTTGTCCTCAATGCAATTAATCCCACAGTGGTTGTTACTGTAGTAGAAGTCTGAGTGGCATGTGGAAGCTATTACACTTATTTCGGGGTTGGACAGAAGCTTTGGTACTTCATATTATGCTCGATGGCACAGCAGTTTCCCTTTTGACTGCAAACTATTGGCCATTTCAGGTTTTTACATTTCTTTTGTCATCACTTCATGTTCTTCTAAACAGACTTTCATTTTCCGAAAAACACACAGTACATCAGTGTTGAGATTCTTTCATGCAGGGTTAACCAGACCCCAGTAACCAGAGTGTAGAGGTCCCCTGGGGGGACAGCACAGGTTGCTGTCATGTCAAAAGAGCACAGCGACACTTACACCATATGTCTTGGCTATAGCCCATATTTTGTTATTGTGCACCTTGTAAACACATCAGTCACAGCAACCCACTTATTAATTACCACGTGTTGACACCCATTTATTTTTTTCTGTAAAGTGTTTATTACTTGAGCTAGTGGGACACAGAACTGTTTCTAAATATACACTGAAGGATGTAGCCCTCTATATTCTATGACAGGGTTAGGGAAGCTATGGCTCGAGAGCCATATGTGGCTCTTTTGATGGGTGTATATGGCTCTCTGCCTTTTTAAATCATATTTTTTTGTTCATTAGACTCTAAATAGAATTAATCAGATTCTCCCAATTTTGTCATTGTTTATACAAAGCCTCTAACTTAAATAAGAAACCATCTTGCTAGATTGTTCGTGTTAAAGCAGGGGTGTCAAACTCCCTTTAGTCTGCGGGCCGAATACAGCTTATATTGAGATCAAGCGGGCCGGACCAGTAAACTCATTGCAAAATTACATAGAACTAACAATAAGACCACTTTTTTCCTTTGTATTAGTCACAAATACTAATAATTAGTGCAAAGAATGAGTAAATTATCAAAATGTTTATTAACTGAATTTTCCTTTTACATTATGAACAATATATTATGAACAAGAGAATAACATAAGAACAAAAATAAATGTCAATTCATGTTGTCTGCATGTACTAAAACACTGCGCCCCTAGCGGATAATTCAAGAACTACGAATTTTAAAGAAAATTCATATTTTTTATACAATGCAGCTTTCTTCCCTGGGCCGTACCAAACCACCAGACGGGCCGGATCTGGCCCGCGGGCCGTATGTTTGACATCCCTGTGTTAAAGCAATAATAACAGCAGCTGTGAAGCAATTTTCTAATCTACTAATGGCCTCAACACCTGATAGTTGAATCACTTGCTTGGACACGGAAATACACACTTAATCAGCCAGAGTTTACACAATGATGCAGTAGTCCAATAAAACAATGTCTTTGACCCTCCACTGCAACATCCTGGTGGCCCCCTGTCTCCTCCTTATCTTTCGTCTACTTCCCACCAGAGAGAAGTCTTAATATTATGCCATGCTTTTTTTTAATTGCAGAAATATATCCATCCCTTCATTATGGACAGCCGAGAGGACAAGAAGCATCTGCAGAAGATGGAGAGCAACATCGCAGCAATGAGTGGCACACTGACACAGACAGGTGAAGATTAATATCTTCATCAGTTTCTCGCTCCTTAACATTTTCCCTCATCTATCTGTTGCCAAAATTGGGAGGCCCTACGCATTTTTAACAAATGATGCTGCTGTCATTTCGCTTTAATTTGAAATTGCTTGTTTACTGTCAGGCTCGAGCTCAATTAATTACGTTTCGCTGAAAAGCTCTTAACCTCAGAATATTAATGAGGAGTAGGGAAATGACAACTTTTCTTTCCCCCTCCCTCCACCTACCTTCTCTCATCCCCCCCTCCACCCACCTTCCATCGCCACACCGACTCTATCCAGTGCTTCACTGTCATCATCATCATCAGCCACGCTGTGCCCGTAGGTGGCTAGAAAGTTCATTTTAATTTGCTGTGTTGCTTATTATGGGCATGTTGGTTAGATGTGCATACAGAATGGTACTGTGTGGTGTTTTGGCTCAGCATTGGGCCCATGTGGGTGATTAAGTATACACCATGGCAGGTGTAACTGCCATGTTGGACAGGTGAGAAATCTCAAGCTAGCTGTCAGACACAGAGGGATACACTCGCTCTTAGTTAAAATCTATGCTTGTTGATGTAAACAAAAGATCTTTGACGAAGCTCGCAGACAATGCCACATTTCTTCTGGTGGTACCTATGTAAGTTGTCACGGATATATTAACTGCTGGTGGATTTGGAATAGTATAACCATGTACTAAGTGGTTCTATTTTTTTGTTAGTAATCTCATACTGTTAAAATTACATCAGATATGTTAGGGTAATAGAAAATTCTGGAATGTGATGGGTAAAGATGTCTTTTACACAGTTATTTAGAAAATGTAGGTCATTTTATTTGTGTTGTGTTTAAGGCAGGTGTGTCAGACTCGGGTTGGTTCGCGTTTAGATATAATACTTAGATTTGTTTTATAAATGGATTAAAAGAACTGGATTAAACGCTCTGAATATTCATTTTTTATAGATCTAAAACAATATTTATTTTAGCTTTTTTAATATATTTTTAGACTTTACAAAATGATTCTTGAACTAAAAATACATAGAAAATGTATTAAAAAATTACAATTATTGATGTAAAAGGGCGAAAATTAGGAACTTTAATATACATCTATACTCTTCATTTTAATTTGATCCTAAAACAGAAAGTCGCCATTCATGATTTACTTTCCCGGGCCACACAAAATGATGCGGCGGGCCAGATTTGGCCCCCGGGCCGCCACTTTGACTCCTTGGTTTAAGGTATAGTTCCCGAAGCTGTTATAATTTGACTAATTTGAGTTTCAGTTTTATGTTCATCTTGTAAAATTAATGATTTACTTTTTTGTACAAAATGGTTCATTATTTCTGCTTTAAGCATGTCGCTGAAAAGTTAGCACAAATTACAATCATACCTCAGAATTCCATATTTAAACATATACACAAATTAAGCACAAACATTTGTGTACACACCGTTAGTGAACAGGGCCCAATGCTCTTTTTCACAGGCAGTGTTACAACTAATTTGCTTTGACTTGAAGTAGCCAAGTGGCTATTGTAGTCTATGACCTGTTATCAGCAATTGTGGGTGTTGCAATTATTGTACACTGGTCACATTGCTTTCTCTTTGTCTTCGGTGCTTTCCTCCTTGCAGTTCTGAATAATAGTGACTGGGCGTCTCACTGCTGCCAATTGCTTTAACCTGCTTTTGTTAAAGTTCATGTGTTTCTCTAGTGCCAAATGTAACAAGGTGATGTATCCAGTTGAACAAGAGACTACATTAGTCTCTCTCAGCTACACTAGCTCGATAGTAGGGGCATTGACTCCCATTATGATTTGCCGGCAACTTCACATAGACAATTAATGAATGGATCTTGGAACAACTTCAGTGCTCCAAGGCTGTAATGGAATTGTGCGGCTGTTTGGATACTCTGTGTCAGTAGGCACCATATTGGTGACCAGCTGGCCATTAAGATATACAGGCCTGGACATATGTAGTGTACATTATATTGGGGTATTTACTGAATAATTTACTGAATGGACAATATGAACCCTCCACACAGCAGCTGCAAGCCTCACTTATCGTTGCGTCTCATCTTTCTGTTGCGCGTTCACAAGCCAGGCCAGTGACACACACACACACATACACGTTCGTCAAAGCTACAGCTGCTTTCTGATTCATGCTTTGCCAAAGTCATTGACTTCATTACTCTTGGCTTCATGTCGGTGATGACTAGGGATAAGAAGTTATGCATTTTTGTCGATACAAAGGAGTCAAAGGTTGGACTGTGGACAGTTTGGCAGCAGTGGTTTTAAAAAAAAAAAATGGGCCAATGTTAATTTAGAAGTCAGAGGAAAACAGACTGGTGGTGTGACCCACCCTTTTGGGAAAGTTATTGTGCAACAAGGTGTCATTAGAGACGATAGGGAAATTCTTCATTTAGTTATCACACCCTTACTTAGTAACATTTTTAAGAGGTCGCTTGCATTTAGTTTAATTGCCACAATTGTTGGAGAATGCAACCATGGGAAGATCAAAAATGCAGATCATGCCATATTTTGTACTTTACAGTGTTCCCCTGCTACTTTGCGGTTCAGCTATCGCGGACTCAGAGCTTCACAGATTTTTTTGGGAAAAAAAATACAAATATTACATTGAAACAACATATTTTACAGTTTTTTTTTGTTATAACATGAATTTCACTCTCTTTACCCGTATTCTATATGGTGTACTGTATACAGGGGGGTAAAAAAAAAAAAGGAAAATAAAATAAAATAAAATATTTTGGAATTAAATCCAAATTAAGCATTTTTGAAGGGGAATCCCTACTTCACAAAAATGCACTTATCGCGGGTGGTCCCGGTCCCCATTAACCGCGATAAGCGAGGGAACACTGTACTTAACTTGGCACAGTTTTTTCATGGTTTTCTATGCTTCCCATCCAGCCAACTGCGAATCAGGCTTTTAAACATTGGCCTAACAACCTCAATGGTGGACCGCCACAATAACTGTTGATGGTAATCCTATTAGGCTTGATTTAACACTTAACACGCCCATGATTTATATGAATGTTTATTGGTTTCCTATAATATAATCAGCTCAGGGAAACGTAATGCATTGTTTGGTAATACATGCGTGACTGGAAGCAGGGGGCAACAAACTGTGCCCGCTGTTATTTGAAATCATACACCCGCATTCAACACCAACACTTGAACTAATTCAATCTTCAAAGTCAATGGAAAAAAAGAACAATATTTATTCGGATTAGGAGCGACATTATGTCTGGCAGCCTCCTCCTAAATGAGAGCCTTGTTTTTTTTTCGTTGTTGATCGTTTGAGGATTTAAGATGCATTAGAAGGCACTGTCTGGGTGGATAATGGAAGGTTACAGACAGTTATTTGATTTAAGTTCAGACACCAAAGATTAATATCTTCATCCTATGTAAAGCCCCTTTCCCACCCACCAACCCTTGTGACTTTGACCAAATATTGTCTGACTATTGCCTTTCATTACAATTCTTGGAGGCCAGCTTTTATTTACGAGATTCGCTTTTTTCCCCCAAAAATGAAACTATCTTTTTAGATTGGCATTATTTCCCATTTGCTATATTGAAAATAATTTTGCTCCTTTTTTTTCTCAGTTGGACAACTTCAGCATACAATGACTTTGCTCCAGGAGCTTCTGGTTCAACAGCAGCAGAAAATCCAAGAGCTTTCCCAGGAACTGACTGCAGCTGAGGTAGTTATCATCGTTTTCATCAGCATCATCCATTGATGCAAAAATGAACCGTGAAACATTCTAAATTTTCTACATTTTAGTAAAGATTATCTCAAAACTAGATTTTGATACAGCGACGCATACAAAGTTTTGCTTGGGCAGATCCATCCCTTAAAACAAGGGTGTCAGACTCGGGTTGGTTCATGGGCCGCATTAATGTCAACTCGATTTCATGTGGGCCGGACCATTTTGGATATATTATTTAGATTTTTTTTTAAATGAACTGGATTAAAGGCCCTAAATATTCAGTTTTTTATAGATCTAAAACAATGTTTATTTTAGCTTTTTTTTAAAATATATTTTTAGATTTTACAAAATGTTTTTTGAACTAAAAAAAAAGACAATACGGATTTAAAAAATAGCAATTATCAATTTGAAGGGGGAAAATCAGGAAATGTAATATACATCTATACTCTTCATTTTAATTTGATCCTAAAACAGAAAGTCGGCACTCATGATTTACTTTCCCAGGCCACACGAAATGATGCGGCGGGCCAGATTTGGCCCCCGGGCCGCCATTTTGACAACGATGCCTTAAAACCTATAATTAAGAATTTTATAATGTGTTTTTTAAAGTTACATAGCAAAGGCAAATCTCACTATGTAAATTCTGTGAACATAATATGGTTCTCTATTTAGTATGGGTTTTCCTATACACATGAAATGACGTACTGCTTGAGTTTAAGATCTGTTATAATGTTTTGGATGATTGTGGGATAGCATATAACTGCCATAGATAGTCAGCCTTTTTATACAGTTCATCACCAGAACTAAAGATGATCAACACGCACGCATATGGTTTGTTTCATTATAGAGCCATAATCTTAAGATATACTCTCGTTTCTCTTAGCCTTGATTTTTATAGACCGTGTTGGTAATCTTTTTGGAATTTTAAGTGTTTAGATGAAGTGGCTATGTTCTAAAAAGTGATGTGCAGTCATGAAATGTTGCTCGGTTTTTTTATAACACGGCTCGTAATTTACTTTATGATCTCTGAGCTCTGAAAAGTATCTTGGACGAGACAATCTTAGACAATGTTTTATGTCCACAGCTTGTTAAGCACATGGCTAGCATCTGGATATTGTAGGGAAACATATGTGGTCACATCTGCTTCAGTTAAAATGAAGGGGAAAACTAGAAGAGCCTCCCAGGGATACGATTGATTTAAAATTTTCCAGCTTACTTTGTATTATTTTGATTTTTCTGTCATTCACAATAGCAGACATACTTTTTAACCAAGCATTTAAAAAGGTTAAATTTTGCATTTATCACTCCTTATAAAATGCAAAACACTTTAATTGATACCCAATGCTACTGCTGCTATTCTGCCAGTGTTATTCTTCTTTATTCATTAACATATTCCCTCAAGTGGGACCCTACTGATATAATAACGGCAATAATAAGTTATTCAAATCGCAGGTCAACATAGACATGTTTTTCCTTTTTCATTTCCAAATCATACATAACATTAAAATGTGTCTACTTCATTTTCTGAGAGCAGTAGACTATAAGAAGTACATTTTTCACATCATGATACTCATTAAACAAATCGTAAACTCAGCTTTATGGTAACAGCGGACATCCTAAATTTTCTACTGGATTTATCTAGGAAGACTTGTTGGCCATAGAGGAAATTGTGAAATTGTTTTTAAGATCAAGGATTTAAAACGAGAAGCACGTTTGTGTTGGTGATCTAGTACTTTGTCACCGTTTGTGGCTTCAAGGGTTTGCTTGAACCACGCTGCTCAAATTGCGCCGCACTTAGCAATTATACCTCTCAGCACGGAAATGTGCCTTCAAGCCAAAACACATGGAGCTTTGGGTTTCCACGACTGCTAAGTAAATATTTCTTGTAGTTTGAAAACCACTCATTTGTAGAAGTAATATAGTGACCCTAAAGTGGTAACAAAAAAAAAAACTCTTGCACAAAAATAGACTGGTTGGATTTTCTTGACTTGACACTTTTTCCCCCCAAACCTAATTTAATATAGTCCAGGATGAGGTAGAAATGAAAAAAAAATATATTCCAATGGTGCATTCTAATCTACTATTAATTAGATCTGTCAATACACCTGCAGTGTGTAGAGATACATTGCCTAATTTCACCAAACTTCAGGGGTAGGCAAACTTTTGGGCCCGGGGGCCACATTGACTTTAAAAATTTGATAGATGGGCTGGGTCAGCACAAGATACGATACATATAAAAAAAGTGCATCCGTTAACAGTACATGAAACATAAACAGAAAAATAGGACTAAAGCATTAACATACTCATCACTCATTAAAGTATAAAGTACAAAGTAAAGTAAAAAGGAATGCATTAAGAAATATTAAAATGTCATTTTAAAAAAGATAGAGGGGCTGTAAAACACGAAAAACCAAATAAGAGTGGACAGAGCTACTGCCACTGGCTTCCGCGTGATGGCGCCATCTTGGGGTAAAAAACATTATTTGGACAACGTCGACGGACCCGATTAAAAAGCCTAACGGGCCCATATGTGGCCCACGGGCCGTAGTTTTGCCCATCTCTAAACTAGGCAGATGTGTTTGCCCAATTTACTTTTGGAAAAAAAACCTGATAAATGTGATTGTGAATTACTGTGATTCTCTTTTAAAGGTGTAGCCTAAAATGTGTCAATACCCGCATTAACCAGTGGCTGGAATTGCTCATTCAGGCATGTTATTATATATGGAAAAAAGATAATACTTCTATAAAGGTATAAGGCAGGCTTGTTTGATTTATAGACCTGCAGTTAAATGCCGCATTTAATGCACAAAATGCAGTTTTGGCATGGTCTTATGAAGGCATTTTTAACTCTTCTATCTTGGCTCATTTGCTGTATTCCAACTGAAGTAAAGATTTGCCTGAGGAGGAATCATCCCTAATGTTAAACATACTGGTATATTTCTGCCCTATTATCATTACAAATCTGCCTGTTAACTGTGTTTGCCCTCCTGTCTCAACTCACTGATCGTTGGCTTTATTAGTGGGTACAGCGTTGAAGATTAGAAACCGCCTCCTAGCTTGTGCGAGACTAACTGCCAGTGGGAAATAGCATAAATAGAGTAAAATCAATTGCACTGTGCCAATGTTTCCACTCAAAAAGCCTCCTCTGGGGACTTCCTGTAGGAACTAATTTCATCATAAATATACATGCGTTACTTCAAAATATAGTGTCTGCCGGCAGAGTAACTCTGAATTAATTTGCCTTCAGACACTCTTAAACAAGGCTTGTTAAAGATCTTTTTGCTAATGGTCCAAAGGCGTTTATCTTCATTTAGGCAGATGAGCTGTTGTCCTTGGCTGCTGGTTTCTTTTCAAGCCATGTTTATTCTATTTTCTTCTTTCCAAATGCTTAGCAGAAAAAAATGCCTATTAAACCATTTTATCTTTGGAAAAAAAGTGTGGAAAGGGTTAGGGTTGGTTACTATGCCGTATTTTCACGACTATAAGGCGCACTTAAAAGTTTTAAATTTTCTCCAAAATAGACAGTGCGCCTTATATATTGAAAAAACTGAAAACCAAAAACCACCACTGTCGGATATTAACAAAACACAAACGCCTGAACTGAAACAATACTGTCAAATATGCTGATGCCATCTTAGTTAAATCTTCCATCATATAGCTCCTCCCCCACTGCAAGATTTTATACCAAAAAATCCAAAACATCAACAATGGCTGGCTCTAGAGGTGACTGTGTAGTGAGTGCTTCATACCTGGAAGTCAATAGCAATTGCCGTATTTTCACGACTATAAGGCGCACTTAAAAGTCATAAATTTTCTCCAAAATGGACAGACAGCGCGCCTTATAATACAGCGCGCCTTATAATACAGCGCGCCTTATAATACAGTGCGCCTTATAGTCGTGAAAATACGGTAGTTTTTTTTACATTTAATTATGTTTTTGGTATCGTTTGGCTTAGTGGTTGTGTTGTTTCCATTTGGAGAAAAAAAACACAGTCTTGACTTAATTATATCTGAAGTATTCTCAAGAAGCTGAGTTTGCTATCGTCATCTCTACTTTTAATGTCACGCACATAACAAAGAACCCTTCACCTGCTTTTCAGAAAGCCGGCTAGACCTCAAAAATCTTATTTGCATAATGTCTCCAGGAAGAAGTCATACATTAGTGGAATGCTTACTTGTATGATGAGTTGTCTTCCTTTGAAACATTGCTGAAAAATGATGCATTACATGTTTAACTAGTAGCACATACTTTATCCACATTTACCACAATGCAAAAACTTTGCATCAGAATTTAATAAAGATTAGGTGTACATCAAAGCAATTAAAGCCAAAGCCAAATGCCTGGTCTTTGCAATTAAAATTTCAGTCACCCTGCATTTCAAAGTGGAATTGAACTGGAAAGATTTGGCAGATTTAAGTGCCGATACCATTGAATGGAATGCGGATATTTATCTTGATTAGTGAATGGCGCAAGCATCAAATGTTACATGCTTCCGTGGTGTCGGAGATATGTCAGCACTTGAGGATGAGCACACTTTCAGTCTCAGTGGACATTGATACTCTTACAATTAGCCTGCAGCAAAGCACTTAACACTGAAGTTCCACACAAAGTGTGTGCATACACACTAACATAATGTATCTCAAAGCTGAAATTCTGCACGGACTCCGCATTTGATTAGGTTTCTTTGAATTCAATAAGACGTGTCAGAGATAGTATTGCTCGACAGCATCAATGTAAGATAATACATGTTATGTACGTAGCAAGAGGTTAACGGTTTCATCATTAAGCCCCCCAATATGAAGCGATATACTGTATAAGAGGGCTTTTCAACCAGTCTCGCCTTGGGACCCATGATTTCTGATAACCGCAAGTAAGAACAAGCTGTATTTTTTTTCTCTCAGGCATTTTAATTCTTCTCAGGAACTAAAGAGCCAAGTCAATAGTTCCTTGCACTCTGTTTTAAGGGCGAAATGGGGAAGCCTGGAGCTGTGTGTATAGAAAAATCAAATCAAAAGACATTATTCAAAACCATTTTTGGTTTCTTGTCCCTTCCCTCGCTCTATTTATCTCTGCGTTACCTCAAAAGCTTTGTGACCGGACGTTTGGTCGCCGGTCAATTGTACTCAGATATCAAACAGTACTTAAATATTAACCTCTCTCTCTTAGATATTAAACTCTCTCTTAGATATTAAACTCTCTCTTAGATATTAAACTCTCTCTCTTAGATATCAAACTCTCTCTCATGAATGTAATTTTGAGAGCTGGCTTCAACAGTAAACTCTCTGTCACCATTTGACCGGCGACCAAAAGACCGGCGACCAAACGTCTGGCGACCAAACGTCTGGCGACCAAACGCCTGGCGACCTAACGCCTGGCGACCTAACGTCTGGCGACCTAACGTCTGGCGACCAAACGTCTGGCTAACCAAACGTCTGGCGACCAAACGTCTGGCGACCAAAAGACCGGCGACCAAACGTCCGAGCACCCATAAGCTGGAGATCGCAACCATTCTTTAAACTTGCAACATTGACATCCTCCCTGTTCGCACTCATGGAAAAAGTCATATAAAACAAAGGAATTTAATGAGGAAGTTGATTCATTATTAATACATGATTTTACAGCCAAAATGAATGGGCCTTTATAAGTTGGTGACTGTTGTGAGAACTGCTTTCGGAAGAGTCCCAATACAATGCGACTAAAACATTGCTCTTTATCCACAAGGCTTTGTCGCTGATGAACCTCCAATTCTCAGTAAATACATCATACCACCTCCTTTTCTATATCCCATCACGTTCATTTCTCGGCCCTCGTTATTGGCGGTGTATGCATGTCGTCCCTTTCAGATCTGATTCAATTAATTCCGTTTAGATTTAATTACAAGCGACGGAGTCCAAATGATCACTCCTGCCCTGGTAGGAGGTCCACAATTCCTAACAAGCGTCCTCTGGTGAGTTAGGCTTAATTACGGTTTTCGTCTTGTTTTCCTTGAATCTGCCCTTTCTCACTTGAATATCTTCACATGATTTCGTCTTCCTCAGACACAGCTCTTTTGTAGGAACAGACACTGTTATTACCACTATTCAGATATATCAGAATTGTATTATTTCATATTCCACCATATGATTATTAAGTTGTTGTAGACATTTTAAAAAAAAGAGGAAGAATTTACCTCAATTTTTAGGAGTATTTTTAGGAGGGGATTTTTTTTATTTCATCAGAAACCAAGAACAAATATACGGTAAAGTTACAATAGTAAAATAGAGAACAACAGGCTAAATAGGCATCTGTTAACATAACCGTTTTTCAGAATTTATATGGACTAAAACAATATAATATTTAGATTTTTTTAAATAAATTGATTAAAAAAACTGGATTAAAAGCCCTGAATATTCCGTTTTTTATAGCTCTAAAACAATGTTTATTTGAGCTTTTTTTTAAATATATTTTTAGATTTTACAAAATTATTTTTGAACTAAAAACAGAAAAATTTGAATAGAAAATTAAACTTATTGATTTAAAGGGGGCAAATCAGGAAATTTAATACACATCTATACTCTTCATTTTAATTTGATATATAACAGAAAAACGGTACTCATGATTTACTTTCCCGGACCACACAAAATGATGCGGAGGGCCAGATTTGGCCCCCGGGCCGCCACTTTGACACAAGTGGTCTAAAAAAGGAACACGACAGCCAGTTTTCATCTGTTGTCCTTCGAACTTCTATCTTTCACAGCAAAATACAGTATGTGCATCTTGTAAAAGTTCAAATTAGTATTCAAGGCGAAGCATAATTAAAATCCAATAACCTATGGGGTCAGGAGTGAAAGAGTGACGGAACAGAAGTGGTACAAATGAAGAGTGTAATTGTGTACATATTGAACTCAACCCTTACCAGATGTACTTCAATTCTTTTGATTCTCCTTATGTCGCAAATCTGCATATTTTCCATTCATACTTTTTTGCCAGCCAATTGCTGGGCAATTAATATTACTTTCATTGGATTTTTTTTCTTGTCCTCAGTCGGGTAAAATAAAGATGTTGCCAGTGATGACTGATATGACTAAACAAATATTGAACGTTTTTTTGTTAACAATGTTTGCTTACCAAATAGAATTTCTCTGTCTGTTCTCTTTTTTAATTAGAAATACAGCTGCAATTATTATTTTTTTTGACCGGTCCGGGTGAAAATGGGGGAACTGTTAAAAGAGGACATTTGACATTTGCTGTATGTAATGTGTGTCAAATGTTTTTTTTAGACGGCGTCTGCATCGAGCCGAATCCTGGACAACCAAATGATTGGGGACCTGAAAACTGAGATAGTCTCTTTGAAGGGTTTACTACTCAGCAGGTAACAAAGTTATCTAGTCAAACCAAACATACACTCCCTGTGTGTCTGAATGTCTGCTTACAATAAATGCCAGTACTTTCTTTCTAGTAGAGTTTTATGGATATTGCCCATTTTGAATGACTTCTCTACCCAAGGAAATGTGGCTAGATCAGACATGGGCAAACTACGGCCCGCAGGCCACATATAGCCCGTTAGGCTTTTTAATCCGGCCCGCCGACGTTGTCCAAATAATGTTTTTTTCCCCCAAGATGGCGCCGTCATGCGGAAGCCAGTAGCAGTAGCTCTGTCCACTCTCATTTGTTTTTCGTGTTTTACAGTCTCTCTATCTTTTTTTAAATTACATTTTAATATTTCTAATATATTCCTTTTTACATACCTTTGTACTTTATACTTTTTACTTTAATGATGAGTGATGAGTATGTTAATACTTGAGTCTTTTTTTCTGTTTATGTTTCATAGGTACTGTTAACGGATGCACTTTTTTATATGTATCATATCTTGGGCTGAGCCGGCCCATCTGTCAAATTTTTAAAGTCAATGTGGCCCCCGGCCTAGAAAGTTTAACCACCCCTGGAATAGATTTTCAGCCCACCTAGCATTTGTACAGGTTCATATATACACAGTGTTCTTAATTTTTTAAATACTACCACTTTTTTTTTTATATCATTTTTTTGTTATGACAACATTACTTCTACTCTTAGAAAAACCGTAAAAGTCAAATGCAGTTTTGGGGTATCGTCTCACTGAGGCCCTTGAGGTTACAGATTGTACCATTGCTTTTATTTCACAACTTGCTTTAGCCAATTAACATCCTGCGGCCATCAGCATTTTAGCGCAGTCTAATGTATTTTTCATACGTTTATGGGTAAACAAGACACCAATTGCTCCTATGATATTACTTTTACTCTCACTCATTATTCAGAGTTGGAGTAATGTGAAAAACAAATGCACGATATAACTAGGAAAAATACAGTACTGTAAAAAATTACATTCCCACTTCTCAAATATTTACATCCTTGTTTACTTTCTTCCCCTACTTCAATGTTTCAGATATTTAAACAAACTTAAATATCATTCAAAGATTGTTCAGTATAATCAAACTGTAGTTTTTAAACTTTATATGCATTCTTAGGAATTATATTTAAAGGGACTTGGCCCTGTTTGAAAACGTAATTGCACCCCCACAATATAATAACAGGTTGAAACACCTTTAGGAACTGTAATTGAGCATCCTTTATAATAGCAAGGTGTCTTTAACATCACTAAAAAGACATAAAAACCTTTGACCTAACATTCAGGAGTTGACTTACTTCTTATATTAAATAGGCTCCTTCAAACCTTGTTGCGGACATGTGATAAATGAGCCTTGTGTGTCAATTCACTAAAACCAAAAACACTTTGCTTACTTTTTTTGCTAACCTCACACCGAATGCTATCATGTATTAATTTAAGTCGTTAAATTTTATGTTTCAGCTGTTGAATTTTGACTTACCTAAACCTCAATATTCAAATAAAATATGTGGCTCTTAACTGACTAATGTTTTTGCTTAATGCAATAAAAAAAAAAACACTTTCAAATGTTTGCAGTTCAAGTTTTATTTAATACTACAGGCTATAAATTTGTAGTAGTAGTTTTTAAAATCCCTGGATATTCAGTTTTTTATAGATCTAAAACAATGTTTATTTTAGCTTTTTTAATATATTTTTAGATTTTACAAAATTATTTTTGAACTAAAAACAAAAAAAGAATGCTAAAAAAATTACAATTATTGATTTAAAAGGGTAAAAAATCAGGAAATGTAATATGCATCTATAATCTTCATTTTAATTTGATCCTAAAACAGAAAGTCGGCACTCATGATTTACTTTCCCGGGCCACACAAAATGATGCACCGGGCCAGATTTGGCCCCCTGACCACCACTTTGACAACTGTGCTGTATTTTTTCAGACACAATCAAAACTCTCATTTTCATATTCTCTTTCACAGGAGACAGTTCCCTTCCACTCCCTCAATTTCCAAGATCCCATCTTGGCAGATTCCCTTGAAAGGATCCCCAGCATCCAGCCCCCAGTCGGTCAACCACAGCAGCAGTGACATCTCCCCTGTTAGCAATGAATCAGCCAATTCCTCCCCTATCAAAGACGGAAGCATCTGCCCAAGTGATGCGCTAGGTGGGCCACTCAGTGAAGTTGTAGGCCTCGAGACAACACTACCCTTACATTTGAAAGATCAGGTTCCCATAGATGTGCAAGGAGAGGACCAACTTAATGGCAATATTGACAAAGAAAAGGAAGAGACGAGCATCCAAAGTGAGCAAACCGATGATTATCAAAGTGAAGGTAAACAGGAACACTAAAAGAGCCAACCCAGTGCATTGGAAATAATGTTAAATTCCCCAACATCTTTTCCAAATTCATCTAATTGTACATAAGTCCTCAATTTACACTCATTCTGATTCTGCCATCGTTGCTATGGGCTTCTGGTTTTTCATGGGCATTTCAAATCATGTGAAACGTCAGCACACAAACCCAATAAATTAGAACTAATGTAAATAAAACTAATCTAACCTCTAAACTTGTCACCTAAGTGCAGTATCTTCGAAGTTATCCGACAAAAAGTGGACAGCACAACTGTGACTGTACCTGAAACACAGTGCTTTTAAGCAAGGCATTGTGTTTAAAGATCAAGTGTGTTCTCTACTGAACAACATACAACACAGTTGGGTTTGATATAATACGCCATGTTCAATTCCTAAAGCTTTTACTTTTGCACAGCTGGTAGAAAAGCATTGATTTTTACATTTTTCCCTTCTGGCTGTTTTTGACTATAAACAATGCTTACACATAATAAACACATATTCAGCATTGCACCTTCATTGTGAAGAGAACTAAGTGCTGGCATGGTTGGCAAATTTGCTTTGTATTGGATGCCCCATTTAAAAATTCACAAAAATATATGTTTGCTAATATACAGTTTCAATGTAGTATTTCAGTTTCTATGCCCAAGCTGCAAGGACAATAACCTTCTATGTAAAAAGTGAAGGTGCACCAAGGTGCTCGGACGTTTGATCGCCAGTCTTTTGGTCCCTTTTGGTCGCCGGTCAAATGGTGACAGAGAGTTTACTGTTGAAACCAGCTCTTAAAATTATATTCATGAGAGAGAGTTTAATATCTAAGAGAGATATTTTAATATCTAAGTACTGTTTAATAACTAAGTACATTTGACCGGCGAGCAAAACACCGGCGAGCAAAAGACCGGCGACCAAAAGACCGGCGACCAAAAGACCGGCGACCAAAAGACCGGCGACCAAAAGACCGGCGACCAAAAGACCGGCGACCAAAAGATCGGCGACCAAAAGACCGGCGACCAAAAGATCGGCGACCAAAAGACCGGCGACCAAAAGACCGGCGACCAAAAGACCGGCGACCAAAAGACCGGCGACCAAAAGACCGGCGACCAAAAGACCGGCGACCAAAAGACCGGCGACCAAAAGACCGGCGACCAAAAGACCGGCGACCAAAAGACCGGCGACCAAAAGACCGGCGACCAAAAGACCGGCGACCAAAAGACCGGCGACCAAAAGACCGGCGACCAAAAGACCGGCGACCAAAAGACCGGCGACCAAAAGACCGGCGACCAAAAGACCGGCGACCAAAAGACCGGCGACCAAAAGACCGGCGACCAAAAGACCGGCGACCAAAAGACCGGCGACCAAAAGACCGGCGACCAAAAGACCGGCGACCAAAAGACCGGCGACCAAAAGACCGGCGACCAAAAGACCGGCGACCAAAAGACCGCCGACCAAAAGACCGCCGACCAAAAGACCGGCGACCAAAAGACCGGCGACCAAAAGACCGGCGACCAAAAGACCGGCGACCAAAAGACCGGCGACCAAAAGACCGGCGACCAAAAGACCGCCGACCAAACGTCCGATCACTGTTCCAATATTAGATTTAACTTAAAATCTTTGTGCAACAACTATTTTGATGACATTTCATCTTGCAAATTAACAATTGCATCCTAAAATACAGCCTCATGTATGGTCGGAAGTCATATTCATCCCCTCATACAGACACACAAAAAAAATGAATGAACTAGTTTCAGAGAAAAGCATTTCGCCGAGCTTTTGATGCCAATCGGAAAGGACAATCCCGACCCGGGCCGGAGCTTTTAGCCTCTTTTATGTGTCCTTTCACATTGGTGTCAGTTTGTCAATAATTCACAAGGCCAGCAGGATGGTATTTGATTGAAGTAAAAACCCTGAAATTCTAGATCAGAATATGATGAGTGGCTTTGTTCCATGTCTGTGTCAGAGTGCTCCGAGGCAAGTGGAAGATAAATGTTTTTTTTTCCCCATTGCTTTCCTCTTTCACTAAAGGGCTGAATAGTGAATCACAGAGAAATTGTTTATTTGTATGTAGCATGTTAGCGAAGAAGGGATGGCAGACTTGTGTGGTATTATTTTCTGTCTGAATCTCCAGCAGAGCAGCTGATTTGGTTTGTGAAGTATGTTAATAATCAAATGATCAACAAATAACAGATGTATTAGTTCATGCAGCTTGAAATGTCAAGCAGACTAAAATTGTAAATCTAATACAGAAAGCGCAGTTGCATTGTGTTATTTTTCGTTAACAAGCCCCCCGGTTCAAATTAGACAGGGCTTCCCATGGTGACTAATCTTTACTGAAAACTGCGCCCCGTATTTTGTTATTATATGCAGTAATACACCGAAGGCTGCCTAAGATGGAAGTTGTAGAATTTGTGTCACTTCTTTTTTTTCAGCATGTGGGAAAGCTTATAAAAATGCTCCGTGATTGAAAAGGAAAGTAATAAATGAGAACTTGATTCATTGAATTAGTCACTCTGCTTACGGTTTGAGTGGGAAGACAGGATATGTGTATTAGTTCTGACCAATGATCGGCTAAGTTTAAATTATTTGGCTCTTTATCAGAGGGTTTGTATTACACTATGAAATAAGATTTCTGTTCAAAGTTTAAATGGTAATAAAATTTGTTTTAATTGACACAAGACATTGTTTTTTTCTTGCGTTTTTAAATAGTTGATTATCTAGAACACACGTGTCAAAGTGGCGGCCCGGGGGCCAAATCTGGCCCGCCACATCATTTTGTGTGGCCGAGGAAAGTAAATCACAACTTTGTTTTAGGATAAAATTAAAATGAAGAGTATAGATGTATATTACATTTCCTGATTTTCCCCCTTTTAAATCAATAATTGTAATTTTTTAATATTTTTTTTTGTTTTTAGTTCAAAAATCATTTTGTAAAATCTAAAAATAAATAAATTAAATATTTAAAAAATAAATATTATATATAATAAATTAAATATTTAAAAAAAGATAAAATAAACATTGTTTTAGATCTATAAAAAAACGGAATATTCAGGGCTTTTAATCAATTCTTTTAATCCATTTATAAAAAAATCTAAAGATTATATCTAAAAATGTAATTTAAATTTGATTGGATAATGCATTTGAGTGATTTTTTTCTCCTTCTTCATGCCATAAAAATACTTGATTCTTAAAATTCTTATGTTTTTTTTGTAGATAATATGTTTATATGCACAACAATGCTGAATGCTTCATATCATATTATTCATATCCAGCTGCCTCGTGTTGTTTCACTCACCTGACTTTGGTGTGGGCAGGCACGGGCTCAATTCCCGCTGGTGGCGGTATGATTGTAAGTGTGAATGGTCGCTTGTCTCTCTGTGTGTGCCCTACGACTGACTGGCGACCAGTCTGAAGTATCGAGGATGAGCGGTATGGAAGATGAATATTCTTCATATCTTTATGTATTGTCTAAATCTCTGTTATTTATGGTTATTTATTCATGCTCCCAAGTAAGATAATCCTTTGGTAGAGCACCTAAACCTTCCCTCATACTCTACTCCATTTTGAATATTGCAATATGCGATTCAGAGTATGAATTCAATTTATTTGGGTTTTGATGATCGATACTGTTCCATGTATCGATGAAACGTATAAACTTCTCTGTGGTTCAATACTGCATCCCTTTGTAATCCATTAACCTCTCCCTGGAGCTGAAACCACCTGGAGATTTATAGAGACCGACTGTAATAAATCTGCTCGGACATCATTTAGTGTCTGAGGGGATTTGGGCATTCTTGTCCATAAAGTAGCTTTCATCTACATTCTACATCAATTAACAACACTGTCATTAGCATACTCTTATAATAGTAAATAATTGAAGTTTTTTTTCTAAATTGTATCACATTTGGGACTTTTTACCAAGACAGCACCTTGAATTTGACATCATTTTGCTCCCAACCTGGGAACCTTAACCTCATCAATCATACTGCTAAACAGAGAGCACTCAATAGGATAGCATATTGACATGCTGTGAACTCCATTGTTCACTGGAACTGAGCACTCAGCAGGTTAGAGAGCTGAGTATCTCCTTGGATCAATGCATGCGTTGTTAGCCCAAAGCTAATTCTCAGGTGGCTACTAGACTTGACTTCCAGACCATATTAGTACAGTCCTGATTCCTGTAGTTCTAAAACCTTGAGCACCCCTGCCTTACATAGAGATCAAATCAGAAATCTATGGAACCTTTTGGCCTCTTTGAAATATAGATATTTGTTAATGTTCATGATATATGTCCAATATTGTTTCCCCAGGCCTAACAAAGGTCTATCGTGGACACTTTTCCAGGTCCTTTAATGCCTCTACTTTTAAATAGAAACACAAAGTTCAAAAGACGGAACAATTAAAGCAAGTTTTCATTTTTATTTAACCCAAATCTAACCCCCATTTCCATCTTGGAATTAAAATGTCTTCAATGAAATATATTTTTTCTCTTTTCAGTTGCAGTAGTCACTACTTTTGCTGTCAGGCCCAAATTACATAGTAGTATAATTATACATAGAAACATTAGCAATTTTAACATCTTGAAATAATCTATTGAATAATGCGTTGCCTGATTTTCATTTTTTTAAACTAAACCTGGATGACTTCTTAACAGTTCAATAAATGGGATGAACTTGACACCCAGTTTCCAATACCTGCAGTTTAGTCCTTTTCCTGCTGCTACCTAACTACATTGTTACTGAGCAACTCATTCCCGCTGCTCTTATTGAGTGTTTGCTTGTGTGCTTGTAATTGCTGGCAATAAAACAGTCATGAGTGTGTGCTTTGCCAGGAGAAATAAAATGGCTTCCAATCTGCAGTTTACTGTAGTTCTTGGAATTTCACCTGAAAGTAAAATAGACAGGGCGGCCCGCTGGCGAAGTGGTTAGCGCGTGGAGCCTTACATTTGGGTACCTGGGTTCAAATCCAGGTCGGTGCACCTGTATGGAGTTTGAATGTTCTCCCTAGCTGTGTGGGTTTTCTCTGGGTACTCCAGTTTTCTCCAAAATTCCAAAGACTTACATGGGTGGCTGATTGGACACTCAAAATTGCCCCTAGGTATGAGTGTGAGTGTGAATGGTTGTCTGTCTCCTTGTGCCCTGCGATTGGCTGACCACCAATTCAGGGTGTCCCCTGCCTCTGGCCTGAAGTTAGCTGGGATAGGCTCCAGCACCCTTAGTGGCCCTAGTGAGGATAAAGCGGTTCACAAAATGAAATGAGATGAAATGAGATGAAATGAGATGAAATGAGATGAAATGAGATGAAATGAGATGAAATGAGATGAAATGAGATGAAATGAGATGAAATGAGATGAAATGAGATGAAATGAGATGAAATGAGATGAAATGAGATGAAATGAGATGAAATGAGATGAAATGAGAGGAAATGAGAGGAAATGAGAGGAAATGAGAGGAAATGAGAGGAAATGAGAGGAAATGAGAGGAAATGAGAGGAAATGAGAGGAAATGAGAGGAAATGAGATGAAATGAGATGATATGAGATGAAATGAGATGAAATGAGATGAAATGAGATGAAATGAGATGAAATGAGATGAGATGAAATGAGATGAGATGAAATGAGATGAGATGAAATGAGATGAAATGAGATGAAATGAGAGGAGATGAGAGGAAATGAGAGGAGATGAGAGGAAATGAGTGTATACATTATGAATATCATGGAATTCTTTTTCATCAAATTAATTTGAAAAATGGTCGACTTGATGGTAAAATGTAACATTTTAATTACTGTTGACCAAAGCTCATTTGCGGCCCAAGTGACAATAAAGCGGTTCAGAAAATGAGATGAGATGAATAAAATAGCCATCATTTTTTATTTACTTTTAATGTGATTTGTTTTATAAGGCCACCGGATGGTGTAGTGGTTCACTTGCGTAACATAGTCGACGTGGGCTCAGATTGTCTCTCTGAAATTGGCTCCAGCAACCCTTACGAGGATGTGTGGCGATGAATGAATGAAATGAAGGAATTTATTTTATACAGTAATGTGACGCTACTGCATCAACTCGCTCATCATGTGGTATCTGTGTTGAAACCAGAAACCTTACAGTTATTAGGCCAATGTCATCAAAGGTTTGTAACCAGGGTTCATGTAAGTGACTAATGACATTCCTCAATAGTGTGAGATGGTAAAGTAGGATGTTCTCTTCATGCTTTTCCTTCTTGGTGAAAATAGTAGCAACATTTGGCAATCAAAGTCAGGGATGAGCATTGCCAATACTGTACACCCAAGTCATATAAGCACATTGTCATCACTTACTAAATAAGCATGCAATCCTCTCTGTCTGGCTTGAATTACTTGGTTCTGTCCGGGCAATTTTTCAAATCCAAATGTGGAACATGGATAACTGTGGGCTGGCTTGTAAAACTCTTCCATTGACACTGTTAGTTTTGCCTACCTAAATCAAATTACCATATTTTCACGACTATACGGCGCACTTAAAAGTCTTACATTTTCTCCAAAATAGACAGTGCGCCTTATAATCCAGTGCGCCTTATATATGGAAAAACAGAAAACCAAAAACGAAAAACCACCACTGTCTGATATTAAAAAAACAAAAACGCCTCAACTGAAACAATACTGTTAAATATGCAGATGCCATCTTAGTTTACAAAATCTTCCATCATATAGCTCCTCCCCCACTCCAAGATTTTATACAAAAAAAATCCAAAACATCAACAATGGCTGGCTCTAGAGGTGACTGTGTAGTGAGTGCTTCATACCTGGAAGTCAATAGCAATTACCGTATTTTCACGACTATAAGGCACACTTAAAAGTCTTAAATTTTCTCCAAAATAGACAAACAGTCGCCTCATAATACAGTACGCCTTATAATACAGTGCGGCCTTTAATAAAGTGCGCCTTATATATGGAAAAAATATCATTCATTAGGGTGCGCCTTATAGTCGTGAAAATACGCTACATAGTCCTTTTCACCAGTACTCTAACTAGCTACAATATATAGGTAAGGATGAGAAGAAATAAACCATCAGTATAAAACAAACAACAACAACAAAACAACCAGTACTCATATCTACCTTGTAAATCACTGATGTTGTTATGAACAGATTGGATTATCCAGAGGAGAGCCTGTCCGCCTGTGGAGAGACTGAAGCTTCAGGCGGCATGGAGGCAACAGGTGTGTTTGTGCATATTAGACAGACCCACCAACACAAATTAAAGGCATATGAAGGGTCTTGCACAGTCTAAAATAGCTATTTGAAACACAAACACTAATCGGATTCCATTGACTAGTTCAGGCAACTGACATCCCACAGGCTTTATATATGAGGAGAAAATGTAAATCAATTTACAGGTAACAATAAAAAATGAGATGATCATGATGTGGTTGCACAAATGGCCACACCCTCTTAATGGTTGTGTGGCTTGGTTCAAAGTTAATCAAATAAATTCAAACTCATATTCAATGGGACTCAGCCATGACCGGACGTTTGGTCGCCGGATGTTTGGTCGCCGGACGTTTGGTCACCGGACATTTGGTCGGTGGACGTTTGGTTGCCGGACGTTTGGTCGCCGACTTTTCGTCGCCGGACTTTTCGTCGCCGGACTTTTCGTCGCCGGACGTTTGGTCGCCGGACGTTTGGTCGGCGGACGTTTGGTCGCTGGACGTTTGGTCGCCGACTTTTCGTCGGCGGACTTTTCGTCGCCGGACGTTTGGTCGCCGGAAGTTTGGTCGCCGGAAGTTTGGTCGCCGGACCTTTGGTCGCCGGACGTTTGGTCGCCGGACGTTTGGTCGCCGGACGTTTGGTCGCCGGTCTTTTGGTTGCCGGTCAAATGTACTTAGATATTAAACTCTCTCTTTTAGATATTAAACTCTCTTAGGTATTAAACTCTCTCTCTTAGATATTAAACTCTCTCTCATGAATATAATTTTGAGAGCTGGTTTCAACAGTAAACTCTTTGGTTTAACTTTGTTTTCATCAGACCCTTACAGATTTGCCCACATTCTTTTTTTTTTGTTGAGATAATCCTAGTAACCTATAAACCTTGTAACCAATAAATTATGTCATGCAACCCCTCAAGCAATAGCTAATAAGTTGACTAAAATAAGTAAGGCCTATTAATAGAATTTACAGTATTTAGCCTGCTCATTCCAATTTTAATTTATTTTGAATGTCAAAGGGGAAACAAGTGTGCAAACAAATGATCACAGTTGACAAAAAGATCCTTCAAATGATTTGCAAATTTATAGTGGGGGTAAAAAAATCTTTATAAACTATTCATCTTGCTCTCTTTTTTCCTCCTTTTCTTAAACCTCTTCTATCTTCACAGTGTTAAACAGCTTGAAATCACTTAATGTTTAAATTCTACATGCACAGACTATAGGAAAGAACCTTAAAACATCAATTGAAAACAAGCATAATGATCAAATCACCAAAATGAGAGAGTATACATGCTTTCAGGGACCTTGTCCTCCATAATTGGTCCGTTGTCACAGCGAGCGAAATGTGATCCTGTTTTCATGCCTTTACACTGAGGGAGTGCAAAAAAAAAAAATCCCAAAAGCCCTTGGTGGGCTCAATGTCTTGTTTAGGAGGCTCTGCAGTACTAACAAAATTCTTCTAGTAACAGAACTCCTCTTTGAATGATGTACTTTTTCTAAAATTAGCGTCTACAGAATCTTCTTAACCTTTACTTCTTCCATGCTACAAATATCCGATTGCTGATGTATTCTGTATTAAATGACAAATTTTAAGTGAGCAGCTTGTGCAGTGTCTGTTATCAATAACCATAATGTGAAAGATTAGTACACACGTGATTCACACCTGTTGCACTCATTGCCTTATGAAGGTCACAGCTGTGCTTGAAAATCTGTCTTTTTTAAAGTTGGCCATTAGGGGAGCAATTGGGCCAAGAAAGATTTCAAATGATGAGAAATGGTACCTATCCACACAAAATTTGACCAAAAATATACATTTCATATTTGTCAAATGGCTCTTCAATCTCAATATAAACAGAAAAGGACATATTAACGACTATACTGGATTTTAACGGTTGGCTTTAAATTCAGACCAATCAGGGAAGCAGATTTTTTATTTTTATTTTTTTTCTTGACAACAACAGCAGTCATTAAACATAAACAAGAAAAATAATAGTGAAAAGTGACAAAACAATGAGTTTGCTTAATCATGAACAAACTGTTTTTAATGGATTTCATTTCTCATCTCATTTTCTGAGCTGCTTTATCCTCATTAGGGTCACGGGTGGTGCTGGAGCCTATCCTTGCTGACTTCAGGCCAGAGGCAGGGGACACCCCTAAACGGTTAAAGTGTCAAATCAGCCTACCATGCATGTTTTTGGAATGTAGGAGGAAACCAGAGTACCCAGAAGAAACCCACGCTGGACTGGAAAGAACATGCAAATTCCACACAGATGGAAATGACCTGGATTTGAACCCAGGAACCCAGAGCTGTGAGGCCAACGCGCTAACTACTCGCAACACCGGACTGCCCGGTGTCAATGGATGATTTTCCAAAAATGTTTTAAAAAAATAATAATAATTTGTTGTTTTTCTTTCTTTTAATCTTGACCAAGGGTGTCAGACTCGGGTTGGTTTGCGAGCCGCTTTAACCTCAACTTGATTTCACATGAGCCGGACCATTTTAGATATAATATTTAGATTTTTTTTTTTTTATAAATGGATTAAAAGAACTAGATTAATAGCCCCCAATATTCAGTTTTTTATAGATCTAAAAAAAAGTTTATTTTAGCTTTCTTTATAATATATTTTACAATTTTACTACATGATTTTTTAACTAAAACACAGAAAAAATGAGTAAAAAATTACAATTATCAATTTAAAGGGGGGAAAATCAGGAAATGTAATATATTTCTATACTCTCCATTTCAATTTTATCCTAAAACAGAAAGTCAGCCCTCATGATTTACTTTCCCGGGCCCCAAAAAATGATGCGATGGGCCACATTTGGCCCCCGGGCCGCCACTTTGACACATATGATCTAAACTTTTCCCGTCAATAATCAGGTACATCGATACT